>NC_139452.1:16845063-17121276 GCF_963924565.1 Ascidiella aspersa
TCACCCTAAAGCAGGGGTTCCCAACCTGTGGTACGCGTACTACTAGTGGTGAAGGTTTTTCAGGTGGTACGCGAGAAGCTTACGTTTTTTCACAAAAACCTGGATTCACAACTTTTTATTTTGTTGATCTGTTTTTTTACAAAAAGAATTCCCTAAAGCCTATTCATTGTTACGTAACTATCCCTGTTGTTTCGTACCATTACGATCTTCAAAAGACAGGTCATATTAATTGTCGACAAGAAGCACAGTTGCTTTCCATAGCGTACAACGCTGTTGAACAGTGGGCGTTAATTATATGTTAAACGATTGCTCTTGATAGATATCATCTACTGATTTATAGCTTAATTTACAAATAGCATTGAATAATGTTAGTTGTAAGGTAAAATTAGGCAAAAATATGATTCGATCAAAATAGTTGTTCTACAACAGTGGTTCTTAACCGGGGGCGCCAAGCAAATCTTAAGGGGGCGCAAGCTCTATTCCAATATTTAACTTTTTATAATGTTTTATCAGTTCCATGTTGCTTTAGTTACTAAATCTGCGTGTATGCTGTTTTATGCGTAACATCAAAATTGCACATGTTTAGAAAAGTAACTGAAGAAACACGATCATAATTTGGCGATTTGCGAACTTTGGGGCTGTGTTTATTCAGAAAAGTATGACATGGTTGAAGAAGATCTAAGTTGTGCAGCATGCCACCCTCTCCACAAACTGTGCTTTGCCAATTTTAACAACAAAACTGAAAAATAATTTGCGCTTTGCGCAAACTACGAACAACTTTTTGCGCATCACTAATTGGGGGAAACTCCGACTTTATTGCGCCAATTTGTAATGTTATTTGCAGTATATAGCCTTTGCATTGTGTACCATCACCCCTTTTAAAACACGATTAACGCGATGTTTCAATTTTTACAACATGTTTTTTAAATTAGCTCGATGAAAACCAATATATCGAGCACGAGCAGCTTTTGTGTGTCTCGAAAATTAAGGTTTAGCCAATACAAAGCAAATAAAGCAATTTCTTTCGCGCTTCACACCACAAATTTCCTATATTATTGTTGTTTAATATCTAAGTTGGCGCGAGGCACAGAACAATTGCCAAAGAGGGGCGCGGTAGAAAAAAGGTGAAGAACCACTGTTATACAAGAAGTGGTACGCGTGGCGTTAGAAAACGTCCAAGTGGTACGGGATTGAAAAAAGGTTGGAAACCCCTGCCCTAAAGCCTAAACTGAGGTTTAAGTTTCCCCATTTCTGTATGTAAAAGTTACAATTTTATAAACATTGCGGATATTTGTTGTATGACATAACGTTGTACGTTAGCTTCGTTTACAAAAAAACTTTCGTCAACCATTGTGTTCAAAACCGAAATTCTTTCCTTACGAAATTACATTATTGAATAAAGAGAAGTGATTATGTGGTGCAATTTGTTATTGGTTTCCTTTTGTTTAATTTCCTTCGCTTTGTTTTTGCTTTACTGCACTTCGTTTTCTTGTTGTATTTCGTTTTTTGCCGTTACAAATTTACGTTTTCACTAGTAATCATTCATTGTTTTACACTTTTGTTTTAGCCCTGAATGAACATTCCTTTGGTTTAGCACGAGGGCAGTCTTGTTTTAGTTGTGTATTAATCTAAATTAATCTAAGCGCTAAAAATTGCTTTTATTTGGCCTAAATTGACAAAACCTTGGAGAAATGCAAATATATAGTGACATTGTTCAAAATCTTTGCGTTTATCAAGCTGATTTGATGAGTTGTTGTGAGGGCCATTGTGGTTCAACAGTTGTAAGCTTGTGAAACCACCTAAACCAATCACGAGAAGCGAGAAAACAATGGCCATATGGCTAAAACAATAATATGTTGCGCAAACGCCGAAAAAAGTCACATAGAAAAGAAAAAATACTTTGTGTAGGATAACTTTTATCGTTTATCTGAGTTAAAAAATTTTAATTTGAGTAGGACCGTTATACGTTTGGAGATATGTTGTATTTTTAGAAGACATAAAACGTGTCATGCCATAATAAACGGTGACTTTAAGCAAAAACAAATGACTTTAAAACAGGATAAAACAAAGTAAAAAAAAGATTAGCAAAAAACGCTTGAAACATTCTGCAGTTACACTCTTTTAGTTGGCAGAAAATATAGTTTGTTCTTACTAAGCTTACATAGGTTGTTTTTATTTTAAGGGTTTGGCCTTTAAAATTGCTATACAAAAAACGAAATATTATTGTGGAGCTGGCTTCCCCAAGTGAAAACGGGGAGTTTCTAGATGTGAAGGAGGAAATGTGCACACACTCTGAAAAACGTGAGCACATTTTTTTCAAATGCACTGGTAAGACATTTAGGAAATAAAATGTGCGCATAGTTTGCGACAGCGCGCACATTTTAAAATAGATAATTAATGTGGGTATAATTCAATGTAGGCATTGTGCGCACATAGGTGTTGGTACTAATGGTAGGACTTGGACTAAGTTTCCAGGTAATTAATCAAAATCTGGATATAACCAAGTCTTTATATCTCTAACTATAACCTGGTATTATTCACCTTGTTTTGGATTTGGATATTTTGTTATATGTTAAATCATTCGGAACAAGTAAACGTTTCGTGTAATTGGAAAATGAGTAAACGCTTACAGTTTCTGAAAGTATCAAATGTTATTTAATTTGTTCTTAATACATACAGTTGGACGTGCTAAGTGAAATATTTTTACGTGTGCCTTAAAACTTTTTGTAATTTTGAAAAATAACCTATTTGTATTACAAATAGGCATGTAGGAAAGAAGGTATCACAATTAAAGAGTTTTTTCGCTTTAAAGAAAACATCAGTCGGATTTTCTCAATTTAAAAAGTATGTCCCACAAATTTGTATATTTAGTTCGCCTTTCGGTGAAAGAAAAAATAAATGAGAAAACATTACTTCGGAATGCAATGTTATATGGAAAAGAGAAAATCATGAAAGGAAACAGACTATGTATAATTGTATATAGACTGACTGGCGCATGCACGAAAAAAAGGTCGGTAAAAAAATAAAAAAAAACAATTCAAAAGTATAGGCTACCGTCCGAACTAACAGATCATGTAATTGTAAAGCACCTTTTACAGTTGCATATATTTTATTATTAGTTTATGTTTTGCATATATTTTCGCCTATTAAATTTATACCGTGATTATTTAGTTCAGCAACAACAATGGACGTAACATAATACCTCCAACACAAATGGTTTCCCTTGTTTCGATCGGATGATATCGCATAGCAATTCTACTTCATCTAAGATTCTTTCTTCTAGATTTTTGCCTTGCAGTCCAGCTCTAAGAAACAAAAACAGCGGTTAGGATACAGCCGTTTAAATCTAAAAGTTTGTAATTAGTTGCAGCCAGTAAATTCGTATTTGGCTGACCACACTTCACAAGCATATCGGTTGCGCAATGATTCTTTGAACAGGGTGATATACATTTTTTGTCGATGTGTATAATGTAACTCAGGAAGTTTGAATAAGAAATAAGATTCTTTGTCTCTAACTTACCCCTGCACGGTTTAACTGCCACTCATACTCCCACTTAAACCTTTACAACAAGAGTGGTTTCACAAGCCAATATGTTGTTAGCATTTAATAGCTTCATAACAGAAATCGAAGGTAAGAGTAGACACTCGACCCCTTTCTAACACGTGTAATGACGTCAGCAATATGGAACTTTAACGAATATATAAAAAAAAAATTGAAAAGCTGTTTTACCAACCCTGTTTCGTCTGTAAATACCTTTAGAAGCAGGCAAAGCTTAAATTTAATAGTCGAAAACATACAAATAACTTACAAATAACTTCTTTTTTGATAAAACAAATACTATATTCGAAACGGATATAAACATTTTGTAAATTATTGTCTTTATAAACAAAGTATATCAAAATAAAAAAACGTTTAACTTATTTAATGTCGTTCAAACGTTTGTGTTTTAGTTTAATGTATAGAATAGACTTAACACAATTCCGCGCAATTTCTCAACAGAACCCATTAGTGTCCATATATAGTGCCCCATAAAAAGCCACAGACAGCGGCAGAAAAGTTCATGCTGTTTTTGTATTCTTACTTGGGATGTAGCTTGGAACATGCCTTTTACTCGCAACTGCTGGAGGTCCATAGAGTTATTTTAATAAGGCTGCACGCCCACGGGAATTTGCTGTTAAAGAACAACTCGTTACGCGTTGTTTACCTTGTTTTGAGAAAATTTTATCAAATAAATCCATCGGGATGAGAACCAAACTTTTTATTGTTTTAAAATGCAATGTGTAGGTACCTTGTTCTTATCAGCTAGCCAAAAAATTATATTTACATTTGTTTTAATTATTGCAATACTATCATTTATTTTTTCGTTCCTACTTTAATCCGACCTTTGACCATATTTTTTGTTTCTCACACAACTCCGAAAATTTGTTCCACATCCCTGATATGGCAAATTCAGTATTTTAGCGAAGAGCAAGAGAAATGTTAGGTCAAAATTTTCGAGTTCCGCAATTGTTGTTAGCCATATCTCTACTCTATAGTTTTATCCAAACTAACCCCAAATATATTAAAATATACATATACATAACAACCAGACTAAACCAAAATAAATGATACACGTTATCCTAATCATAATGTGAATTGTGCAAGTGATACTAAGTAAAAAACATAATTCGGACAATGTCCTAAGTTATCGCATCTTAAAATAATTTAAGTCCGACTCCGTCCAAGAAAAATAAAGTCCAGACCATCTCCGAAAATGGACTTGAGATCATCAGTATATAGGTATCTATGTAAGTAAGGTATAAATATATATAACATAAATGACCTAGGGCGGATACGGCAATCCACTCATAGGCGTGCCGTATAACTCAACGACAACAATTACGCGCGTAGGAAATATTCCTTTTAGGTTTTTGCTACTGTCCAAACACACAACGGGTTGTTGCCATATCAAAAACGACTTGCCAGCTCTGACGCCGACTCCGCAGGCCTAGTTTGCCTTTTCTGAATTATAGTCATATACAAACAAATACCACAGTGAGTCCTTCGAGAAGTACGCAAACTATTTTCCAAAAACTTTCGAGTGTCGTTAAAAACCCTTTGTCGAATATATTCCAAATTCAGAAATTCTTAAACTTTTTTACTTGCGGCGCACTACAAAAACACATTCGCGCCATACAACATGCTTGCCTACATGTTAATTTCTAATACGAATAGGTTGTTTTCCAAAGTTCCGAAAGTTCTGCACAACACTTAATAAAAATCTCTTGATGCAACCAGGAACCCTTTGTTCCGTGACACATATACTTAAAAAACACTTGCGTAGAGTCTAGAGCAGTGTTTCGCCCCTTTTGTTGGCTTGCGGCACGCAACAGAAAATATAATGAGTGAACAGCACATTGACTGTGCAACAAAGTTGATATTTTTTTTTCATTATTGGCACTTTTATCGTATTAAGAAGCTTACCAATACAGCAAAAATTGGAATCCTTAAAAATTTTAAATATCTTTCGGCACCCTAGACTCTAGAGCAGGGGTCGGCAACCCCTGGCACGCGTGCCACTTTTGGCACGCGAGATGATTTTCAGGGCACGCCAAATGATTTAACGCGCACGTAAATATCATTTTAATAAGAAAGTTTAACCAATCACATTATTAACATTATTGTAACACAGCGCTAGCTAAATGGTTGCACACATTTCCAGTTCGTGGCCCGATTAGTGTCTTAACTGTTGTATTTAACGTTATTTTTTGTTAGCGTTAAAATTGTTGTTTCCCGAGTCCGACTCTGGTCAAATGTGCAATTTCGTCGATTCTCGAGTCCAGGTCTGACTACAGCCTGTATTCCGCTAATTTACGTAACCAAAATAACGTGGATATTCAGCAATCTACTTAGGGATGTTATATAATTCACTCACAGAACATGGTTGGAAAATGTTCCACAGTATGCTATTCCTTTACAATTTCCAGTTGGCGGCCATATCAGTTTTTAAATTTGGTACTGCGCATGCGCATGTCGGACTCGGGACTCGGGTAGTTTAACGTGGTCTTACTCGAGTCCCGAGTCTCAAGACCGACTCTGCTTCTAAGTATCGGCTGAAAAGCGTCGAAGTATAATTCCAAGTAACCGGCACAGTATTGTGTGTTAGTTAAAGTTCGTTTTTCAGCAGGGTTATGGTATCTTTACAGAATTTATCTGATGAATTTAGGTTTAATAGCGTCTCCCAAGATACGTAAATTAGATGTCAGATCACAGCAGGGCTGCGGAGTCGTACTCGGGACTCGAGTAAGACTAGAAAAACTACCCGAGTCCGACGTGTGCTCATGCGCAGTACCAAATTTCGAAACTAATAAGGAAGCAAACTGTGAATTGTAAAGGTGGAATAGCATATGATGGCATATATTCCATGACCCTTATTGGTGGATTGCTGAATATCCATCTTATTTTATTTACGTAAATCGGTGAAATACAAGCTGTGGAGTCTGAGCCGGACTCGGGACTCGATGAAATTGCACATTTGGCCGAAGTCGACTCGGAAGTTTTAATCGGGTCCAATTTTTGCCCGGAGTCGGACTTGGGCTGCCCTGGTTGACAGTTTAAAACCAAACATATAAAAATGTTTGGCACGCGAGTTGTAGATATTTTGACATTATTCATAAACCGGCACACTGCGTACGAAAGGTTGCCGACCCTGCTCTAAAGTGCCGCGGCACCCCGGTTGAGAACCACTGGAAATATAGTTAGTAACTTACTGTTACAAAAGTGAGTTCTGAATAGTGGAATAAATATTATTTTTTTATTATTTAACAAAAACCTATACAAAGTAACCTACCCAGATAGTGCTTTCAGTCCGAATCGCCTTTGTACTTTCCACGTTTCCTGGTGGTTTTGAAACATTATTCCGCGGCCACCGGCCGTCGCAAAATCAGTGAAAAAGGTTTGGTATCTGCCGTTAAACTCCGCACTCTTCTTTACAAATGCCTGGAACATTATTTTAAAATCTATATTTAATATTGCTATGCATGTAATATATAAAGTGTCTGCTTAAAGTCATACAATTCAAAGATGCAACATAAAACTTTCTTAGTATTCTGATAAATTGGTAAACATCACTTTGAAATGTTTCCAAGTCAAGTCCCACTCAAGGAAATTTCAATACACACAAGTTAAATCACTGCCGAAGTTATTGCTTTTGCAACCCAAGTTATTTACTTTAAATTAAAATAGCCTACATATTTATACTATTCGAAATACTAAATTATTAGCTTCATCTCGCAAAAAAGCGAAAACCAATCCTACAGTATTTGTTTTGCATGTAAATCAAAACGAAAATTCATTTAAAAGTGTCTACTTTGTGTAACGAAGCAGGGCCACCAAAAAAAAAAAAAACGGTTATCCAGTTAAGCACCCAAAAAACAAAAACAGAATAGAGAAAGTAATTAGGTTACCAAACTTAAGGGAAGGGCACAAGTATAATATGTTAAAGTAAATTGTGCAAATATTCACCACTTTCCTTATACCTTAGTACACAACCACGTTGGGCGCTGTTTAATGTTAGTTTTGTTTCTTAAGGCACCTGAGGCTAAGGCCTAAAGCTTTAGTTCTGCAACCAAGCGGTTGCCTATTTACCTGTTCAATTGCTTCGTAGGTATTCAACACAACTGTGTCATCTCGACCAAGTTTTAGAAATATTACTGGCCCATACTTTTCGCCCCATTTGCTGAAAACTCTTTCTGGGTGGCTACCCAAATAAAGAAGACTTCCTAATAGTGGCAAATTGAAGGGCCCAGGTGGCAAATTTGGAGGCCTTGAAAACAGCATATGGTGTACAGTAAAGCAAATGACGAGCGCAAAAAGCACATACCAAAAATTTAATTGTGTAATAAACGAGAACATAACTGACATATTCCTTATTAACGCTAATAACATAGGAAAAAAGAATAATTATTTAAAGAGAAAAATAGCTTAAATTGAAAACGATATGTTTAATTTGCTTAAAATATAAAAACTGAAAAACAACATTAACAATTTTCGGATAAATTACTAGATATATCTGATACTGGACGTTTTATTCGGATACCGATCGCCGATATTCTGGTGTAAACATCCAGCGATCCGATACCAAATAAAAGAATATATGCTCAAATAAGCATATTTGGAATTCTTCCATGGTGAGTTTTTTAGCAGGTTTGCCCGATGGCACGCTGAAGATTGTTATATTTAATTATGGGTTAACCTTTTTTTTATAAAAAAAACTGGGTGCATTCAGTGTGTAATGAAGTCAGAACATGGTTCCCTTGAAATTCCTTTTTTTGCTAACTGACTTAGACACAGTTATTTTTTTTACTATGTTTTATCTCAGTTTGAGAAAACTTTTTCGTACCAAAGATGCCGTATATATCACGACTTGTTTTTCTGTCAACTTAAACTGGATAGATGACGAAAATTACTCCAAACTCAGGCTTTATCCACAAAATACAATTCTTGCAAAAGTTAATCCATTTTTACCCGTTTACGCGAATCTACACGTCATTTAGTCATTGTATCGTAAGTACAGCCTCGAAAAGTTTTGTAACATGACAAACGCCTTTTGCGCTACGTAACTTTTTATGTAGTTTCTGTGCGGCTTTGAGCCGATCGGTAGGGGTTGGGCGACTATTTGTTGACTTTACACGTTGGGTCAAAAATTTTTTTTTTTAAGTTGAAGTCAAAATTTTACGAAACTAATAAACAATGTAATGGTCATTTTAGTTTAAAATGTAAATAAAATGTAGTTTGAATTCCAACAACATTTCAACTGTATTATCTTCTTTCGGGCAACATAGGTTGCGCGGGCCGGTAGTAATAACTAAGGAGGTCTGGTTTATCGCGTTAGTTTCAGCTCAAACTATATGTATTTGCTTCAGAGAGCTGGGTATCCCTAACTTGGACAAATGTATTAAACAGTATTTGATGTGACTTTTTTGGTGGTAATTTGCAGTTATTTCATTTTTTATTTAGATAATATGCTAGGCGTTTTTTTATCATTTTTACTCTGCATTCCAATTGTTTACGCGACAGTTTTCTAAAATAACCAACGTTTTATGGTATTTCTTTAGCTGTTTGTCTGTTTGATATGCAAAGAATAACAACGGGGGATTTTAAGAGTTTTGCATGTACCCGAAAAAGCAACTGTTTAAGTTCCACCCAAGTCCGCAAAACACCATAACAAGTGACTGATGAGGCCAGAACACTATTGCACTACTTCATACAACAATGAGTTGTTTAAATCATATTCCTAATATGTTAAAATTTTGTCAAAAAATATTTTGAGGTCAAATTTTGTTTTTTATGTTAAAACTTCACATTGTTTGTGTCAAAAATGATCGGCCTCCTTAACCATCAAAATCTGATTCCAAAAATTGCTTAATACAGCATTACACTACAATGTGCAATTTTATGTTTCAAATGCGCCAAATCTGTTTTCACAGTAAAAGCTTTCAAAATTTATACCAACCAAACGTTTTTTCCGCGCATTGCGAGTAGACTTCTGAGTTTATAGTCTATTAGGTTTGCAGCAGGCAATCTTGGACCACGACCAGTCGACTACCCTGGTGTAAATAAAGCCGACATATTAGATACAAAGCGGCCTATAAAAATACGTTACTACATATTCCACACCAAGTCCCCTAAAAAACTGTCGAATTGTTTGAAACTGCAACATGTATTTACTACTTAGAACCCCCTGCTGTTAGTCATACAACAACAAATAAATTTGCTGTTTGTTCACAACTGCGAGACATAGCAAGTCGCTAAGTTCGAAATACAATCCCTTTGTGTGACAAGATAGCCTACTCCTACTGTATGAGGTGGCTATTGCACTTGGTTATGATAAATTAGTCACTCCTTTTAAAAAGTCGCACAATAATGCAGTACTTAATTGGCATTTAATAACTCAATACCCCATATCAATAATTTAACACTGTGTTCGCATTAACATCCAAAACTTATAAATCAATACTTATAAACTTGACAACAAACAACATAACGCAACATATAACTAAACTTTGCTTTTGCGCTAGGCAAGTTTCCAGCTGACTTACCTTAAAAAAACAGACTTTCAGCTCTAGGAAAGTTTACCGAACCAACCAACCGTGAAGACAGATTAGCTGCCTTCCCGTTACGAGAAAAAATCAGACGAGAATAACTAGGGGAAGGGTCGGTAACCTTTAGCATTCAAATGTACATTTGGCCCAATTTCATTGAAATTAAACCTACTCCAAGCCACAGGACACATAATTGATTAGGTAAAACAAACATCTAACGCTCCATATACAAATTAAACGAATTCCCTTGTAGTTACACGCAAAAGCTTTATCTCTAAACAAATCTTATAATATAGATAACAATCCGCATAGTCAAAAACGATCAGTATAGCAGTGTTTTCGAAATAAAATCTAAGCAGTCATTTTCACAAAAATAAAGTCAAGTCCCAATGAAAGTAATTATAGTTAGTCAAGTCAAGTCCCAATCCAAGTTATTTGGCATAAATTCAATATACTGTAAAACTATTAAAAGTACCGTATTAAATTCATTTTATTTCAACATCTTGCATAGCACGCTTAAGAAACGAGTTTTTGAGATAAATAACACACTTTTTGCAAAAAATGTTTAACTAAAATACGCAAGAGTATATTTGCCAAAATGACCTACGTCCAAGTCAAGTCAGATAATCCCGATCCGTCTAAAATTAAGTCAGTTCTAAGCAAAAAGGTCTACGACAATTAGACATCCAAAGGACCAACTCGTCGTTTTGCGCTCGTCAGCACAAACTACGATTAGTTGCTCATTTACGTGATTGCTTGCTTGAATTGTGTGTTGTGAGGTCATAGTGTTGCGTTGTGCTAATAATGGCATTGAAAGGATGCGATTCACGATATAAGGCAGGGGTGGCCAACACGCGGCTCGCGAGCCGCATACGGCTCTTCACCGAGATATATGCGGCTCTTACGCTCATGTTGCACTTACTTTTTTTTAATCTTTCGATTTCGTTTGGTTAAGTTATGGATTATTGCCGGTTCCGACTCAAATTGTTTGCCTTGAGGTCATTGTATTTAATACTTTTGAAACACGATAAACTCAAAAATCTGCCCAAATAACATTGATAAACCACATTATATCGAGAAATGTGTATTTTCTTATTCAATTCGTCGCGTATTTTTTTAAATGAACATTTTGTCTATTTAACGAAATAAAGACACTTTTTCGTGTTTCGTGCGATTGCTTTGTGGGAGTGAGTAAAAAATGGAGTTATAGGCTATTCTCTATTTTTCCATGTGTTACGGTGGCTCTTTGCTGTTAACCAAGTAACAAATGTGGCTCTTGGTAACTGATTGGTTGGCCAAGGGTTGCGTTGGCCAAAACGGAAGCAAACATAGCCGAGCTGATAGCAAAGAAGCAAATGCACCCGTCCCATTGATACCATTAAAAACAACTTTATTTTGTGTTTATTTGTGTATATTTTTAAGGGGACGGTGAGCAATTTAAAAAAATGGCTCTTTTTTAAAAAAAGTTTGAAAGCCACTGCTTTATACCAATGTTGTTGTTTACTATAATACCAATGTGACAGTCTGCAACAAAGTAAAAATGTGGCACGCCATCAAGTGTTTATTTTATAAATAAAGGAAACAAGGTGAAATGCACGTAATAACAGCCCAACGCAACAATGATTTTAGAATTAACTTCGTTTTTTTAAAGCTATTTGTAGCGTATTTACGACATCTTTTAACAGTGAAATAAGTTTATTCTTGTGCGAAATGTTTGCCAATTTAGATGTCGTACGGCACCGGGCGGGGGTAAAACAGCGTTAAACATCTTTCTAATCTCCGCCAGCCACGTTTATATACGTGTCGCGCGACACTCACTACGTGACTGCTGTGGCCCAAAGGCAACTCGCGCTTTACAAAAACCTGAAAATTATACTGTACTTGACATTACTTCGAAACATCCAAAAGTTGGGGGCAAAACTGTTCAGTGTTCTATGAGACATTATATACTTTTTCTCCATCAGTGCGTTAAAATAATGGTTCTTAAACTAGGGGGCGGGAAGGACTCATTAAAAAAAAACTTTATATTTAATAATGAATTAGTATCAAGTTTGAGAACACGAATATATTTTATAAAAATACTTTTTACCGTGATTGACACATACTATTGTATTCCAATCACTACTTAAAATATTTTCCTTTGTGATATGGATCTTTTCCTACGTTTCGACAAACAAAACAATATTGTCAGATTGTTCGTTTCCAAGGAATGAACCTGGATGAGAGCACTACGCCATGTCCCTCAACTATCTTTTTTGCCAGATTTTATCATATTACCGCAACCTTTGCTTTTTTTCGATTTTTAAGAAAACTTTTTAGCCTACACACGCCGTACGAACTTAACATACAAGGGCATACGCAAGAATGGCCATTTTGTTGAATATTTCAACACTATTTCGCCCGAGAACTGCAGGACTGCGGATTAGTTGTTTTATACTCCACGTTATTAGGCCACTTTTTGATACTATTTAAAAATTTCATGCCCCCCAACAAACAGAAATCCTGGACCTGTCTCTGGTCTGTACAATTGAGCTACTTTTACTCGGATTTTTATATTGTAAAACGCTCAGGGCTGCTAAACCTGGATTTATTGCAATAATAGTCGAAATTTAAAGTCGAATTTAAAGAACCCACAAGACGTCGCGCAAAGCGGGAAAAAATTGTGTCTATATTTGTTGTAAAATACAAACTTTAATTAAGATTTAGAGGGGGACGTGACGCATTGACCACAGATGGAAAATGTACATTGGTAGATATATTGGCGTTTATTAAGTTGTGGAGCGCGTTGACCCAAAAGTTAAGAATGAAATAAGTAAAAAAAATTTCGCACAAAACAACTTGTATTTTTTTTGCTTTTTAAGGTTTTAAGTTACCGATGTGTTAATTGCGGTAAAACTGCCATATTGCAAAGAGGATATAAAGCGGGAGAAACACACAACATGTTATTACCTAAATTAGGTTGACAAAATGTGCTGAATCGGTATGTTTCAAAGATAAGAAAACGGACGGCATTTCGTGCATATTTCAAAGACGGGATACTTTCCACCGAAGCGCAAAAATATAAATCTTAGGCCAAGTTTGTTAAACTTTCGTTAGAGAGACTGTCCCATTGTAGAGGACGCTATAGATCGCGCGGAGCTCGCGCAGCGCGAAAACAATTTTCGTATTCGTATTTAAAACAGGCTAAAAATCGAATTTGGCAGAGTCATGACTATAGACCCGTCCCTGAAAAAAGTGTTTACGATAAAACCAAACATGTCGAAACTCCCTTGTTTTCGCTTAGCTTATGTATTTTAAGGAAAATAAGCCGCGGGCCGGATCCGGCCATAGTTTGAATGACAGGTTCACTTCTATCGTTTTTGTCCATAAGACTTTTTATGGAGGGTTTTAAAGCATTCTGCGATTCATAACGATTAATGATGGCGTTTTAAAAAGGATATCTTAAGGGGTGATGTTTTTTTAGATTTCCTTGTACTTCTTCCGTGATGAATCAATAGTTCTGTTGCAATTTTTACGATTTAGTGGAGTGTACGAAGGTCAGTCTTCCCCATCGCACAACGGCCATTTAATCAAAAGTAGAACAACGCCCAAACCTCCAAACAAAACGACGGTGCTAGACCGAAGGGCCTAGAGCCCTAGATCGTCGCATACTCTACAGCAGTGATCGGCAAACTGTGGGCCGTAGAGCCATTTTTAGTGGGCCGCGAGTTACTTTTGAATAGTTTAGTGTTATCATGTAGTTGTGGGCCGGCTGAGAGCCGTACGTTCATTTCTGTATTTTAAGAGTTCATGTGGCTAAGAATTACATTTCCTGGCGTTGTTCAGGCCCGCTTGCCAAATGGGCCCCGAGAGTGCCTGTTTAACTATATTTTTTGCCAACAAAAATTTTTTCGCGCTTGGCGCGTATATTCTTTGTTTTGCACTACCGCTATGTTTTACATTATCGTATAGCAGCGATTTCGGCATCAAAGCGCCGTGTAATATTTCACCTTTACTTGGTGTCAACAGACTAACGCTGTGTAAACTTAGAATCTCTGCAAATTGTAATTTCTACCAAAATATATGTAGTTAAATTTAATTTTCTATTCAACTTTGCAATATGGCTATTGTATCATGAATAACATTTATCCAAATTTTAAAACAAGATTAACGTAACGGATTTCTTTCTACGTGTTTCGTCAAACGTTTTACGTAATTGCGGGTGCCGCCATTCAGCTGTGGAGGTGATATAGTGGTAAACTTTTTCGCGCGATAAACTTGCTTGAGTTGCACAATGCCACACCGGTTGGTTGGAGAACAAGTTTCCCGAATTACTTGAACTACGATGTTACTTTTGAAGTCAAATACAAGGATTTTTATGTACGTTTATGTTAAGTTTTATACTTAAATCTATTCAGCCAAAAAGCGACATTCTATAATTTCTTGCGTCGTGTGTCTCATAACTGTACAGTTCAATTTCTGTTAAATTATACTATAAATGCCGTTATTTCGAGCAATATTGGAATTTTTTAAGTGCCATATGCCTCACGTATCCTCTTAATTGAAGTTTTGCCAATGTAAATCTAATGAACCCACTTTTTTTTGCTCAATTAAACTGGATTTTAGCCTCATATTTGCCAACGAGTTCGTTCGAGAAAAACAAGTTTTTCTAACTTTGTGACGCCATACTAATGCCTTAAACTTCTGACACCGTTTTCGTAGTGGTTTTACGTTGTTGGCCTTCAATACTCCGAAAAGAGTATTTCGGGCCGCGACGAAAAATGTTTGCCGACCACTGCTGTACTGTTTCATGCGTTATTCCGACAGGGCTAGTAGGTCTCATTCAATCTATTTTATATCTAGTCCTGCGCTTCGGGCTTTTAACTCGTTAGTCTCAATAACATTATTATAGATCACTCTGCACAGTTCTTCGCCAACTGGAGTCATTCTGCATATTTTCTATGTTCTATCATTCCGTGTAAATTTGCTGGAAAATAACCAAGTAGAAAAAGCGAACGCTATTGACAAAAGGCAGTTAGACTAGTATTCAAGCCAAATCCAAAATTACATTAGATAAAATTAGAACTAGAAATTTACTAATTATATTACAATCAGTACTTCGGTCTAATTTATCAACTGGATTTATTTAGTTGTCTTAATTGTACAAAAGTCATATCAAGTGACGTTGTTTCCCATGGCTCTCATTAATTACACTTCTAAGAAAAATTAAAATTTGTTCTTTTTTATCAAAAGAGACCAGAAAACGAGTCAACAGTAGCCAAAAAGCGAATTTGGAATTAAACACCTTACGAAAAAATACAAAAAAACGTGTTATGTTATTAAGTATGACAGTAATGCATTCCGGGATCAGCTCAATGGCCAACTTAAAGGTATCACAATATAGTAAACAGCCGAAAATGCCAATGTGACAGTCTGCAACAAAGTAAAAATGTGGCACTCCATCAAGTGTTTATTTTATAAATAAAGGAAAGAAGGTGAAATGAAAAACGAAGGTAGGAAAGAGAACTACCATAGCAATACAGCAGACGCAATTTGAAATTTCGGTGAAAAGTCGGTGTGTGTGAGCATAGCAGCGTACACTATATAAGAGAAGGTGTTGGACAAATTTGTGATATGTCCTAAAATTCCCAAGCTTCATAACAATCTTTGACATCGTTGTTAATGCGAAAATCCTGTTGGTGCTCAACAGCCTCCCTGAAATCCGTGATTGTGATGTTACTTAGTCGGAGATTTAGTTCTGAGAAGAGAAACAAAATCAAATGTTTATTGACAAATTTCAGCGAATTCAATTATCTAATATTTTTGAAGTCTTATAGAATCATTACACCTTTTAAAGAAAAAACTAATAGGCGGTAAGATTCAAACAGTGGTTAAACAGCATTTACATCTCGTGACAATATAAATAAATAGATATACGTTATGTGAATAGGTGTATAGGCGATCACTCGCGGTTCCTAAATATAAAAATATGTTTTTCTCTTGTCATGGATAGCATGGTCGTAATGAGGAAGATTGTCTTTATCATTTCCATTTGGCGGCCATATCAGTTTTAAAATTTGGTACTGCGCATACGCATGTCGGACTCAGGACTCGGGTAATTTTGCAAGGTCTTACTCGAGTCCCGAGTCCGTCTTAAGCAAAAACAAACCGACTCCTCTAGTCCCGAGTGCGACTTCGCAGCCCTGCTAACTATATCGATTGTTATGGAAATCGGCAAAGCTTTGAAACTCCATAGGACATACATTAAAAAACTTTTTTAAATGGCGCTCTACATATATCAATGTCAATTCATACCACAGAAAATCGAAGCCTGTTTCCAACAATAAGCAATTAACGAATTCTAGTCATTTACCGACGTTATGCGCAAGGGGTGTGCTTTAATACGATAGTTTATCACAAGATTTTTCAACTTCTGGTGCTTGCAGGGACTCTAGTTCGTCTGTCTTGCAGCAAGGATCAGGTAAGCTACTGTGAACTACAACACAAAAAACACAGGCATTTTTCATACGTTTTTTACCTGTATAGAAATTAATCATACATGACATTCAAATACATGTAAAACAATAAAAAAATCCTACCAAATTGACCTGCCATTAATGGGTCAGTGCAGGGAATGATATCACAGACTTCACTATCAGTATCTTTGTCATAATTGTCTGAAATGTTTCATTTTGTTTACTATTATACAACCAGTATTAAGTTACAATTTTTCTTTTACAAAACTTAGAAAACCCTATAGCTCTAGCTGATACATAATCAGTATCACATGTATTGTTCACCATCATACTTTACAGGAATTCTCATAACCAAATCCATAGAGTCAGATAAATTAATTTGCTTGAACTTTAATAAAATAATCCGCTTGAATCGGAATGGTGAAAAACTCATTCACATTATATTACCGATGATGCTCATAGCAGCGAAATATATGTATCGTAAAACACCAAAACAAGCTGTTTATAGGTTTTCAAGTTTTGTACTTAGTTTGTCCTCTAGAATTGAGTTATTTGTTTTTTCTTACCAATAGTTGTGTGACAGGGTATTTGCGAGCCCATGGAGCTTTCTCCGTTGACATCATTTTTCTGTAATAGACAAACGTACCATTTATTATAAGTGATTTTTCTGTAATAAACAAAAAATGCATCTTAATTCCCAAAATATTTGTTTTTGGAAAAAATACAAATATTCCTAAAGCAGTTGTTGTGATAGCAAATCACTTATAATAATAACAAGCAAAATACAAGTGGGGAATTATCAACATAAATCAAATCAAACAAGTTTGTAGCTTTTTAATGTTAAGAGGTTGATGCTGGGCGACTTGTGTGGCCCAGTGTTATCAATTTTTACTCTGCTTTCTAAAGGTACTGTGTAAAACTAAACACCTAAGAAAGAATTTTAACTACTACAAAAGCCATATAAAGCTGTATAAACTTTTCTATATAATATCTTTGTTTGCTGAAAGTCTTAATATTAAAATAATTTAATTTCCGAAGTTTAAGGTACCTTATATTGAAAAAAATCACTGATATATAAGATGACGGATGTAAGAAGCCACTAAACACATACTATGCTTAAGACCCCTGACACCAACATTTCAAGAACAAAGGATTTTGTCCTTATTATCTTTGCCTTTTGTTATCACAGTGAAAATTTGATTTATTCTGTATTCTGCAACTCTTTCATAATGAAAAATATTAAACGGCAATATTTTTGCACCATAGTGCATTTGTCGAGTATTTGCCTATTAGTATATTCATTGTCATTTTTGGTATATTTTGCAGGTGTTCTGTGCTAGTGTGTCACAAATGAAGTATGGTTGCATTACATGGAAAGCATTGCTATCTAGAAGTAAATGTTGTTAGCCAACCACATACCTGTTGAGAATTTAGTTCAGTTTCTTGAACTTGACAATCCTTATCTAGATCAACAATACAGGTTGTTTTCTCAGCATTTTTCTCATGGCTTTCTGTGATAATTACTGAACAAGTTACATTGTCTGACAAACACATCTCAGTTGTTTCTTGTAGAGTGGAAGTGGTATATTCTCGACTTGAGCACTGTAAATCAGAAGTTATTTTTTCAATGTGATGTTGGGTAAAATCCTCTGGGTAGTCTTCCAAATCCCCTTCAAAAGTATCATGTGTCACATCTTCAATGACTATATCTTCATTTTTGAGAACTCTCTGATAAGTTTGAGTTGAAAGTTTCTCATCAAGTGAGTTAGTTTCAGTAAAAGCTAAACATTCAATTTCTTTACTTGTTGCAGTATCTGGTATTGCTACAACATCTGATTTGGCGAATTCCTGTTCACCTTCTTCATACACCTGGTTTACAATTTGCCAGGCAATCTTTTGAATGTCATCTTTTTGCATCCCAGTTTCACCAAATTCTTTTTTAGAAGTAACTTCATTTCTGTAAAGAAAATTGACACCTTTACCAGTGCTGTACAACAATAGGTTTTACTTTAGATAACCAAAAAAAAAAAACAATTACCTTTTCTTTAAGCTACAACCATCAGGCTTTAGTTGAACTGTCATTTGATTGTGACATAGAATCTAAATATATTTTAACAAGCTTTGTCACTACAGTTAGTATATTAAAAGCCAATATTGTTGGATAAAGCCAATATTGTTGTTATATCACAAAGAGTACTTAAATACAGTTCCAGAAGGCACCCATTATATTATCATTGGTATGCGATAAAGTAGGTCAGTATTACTTCAGCAATGGTAAATCACAGTATATATACATAAATTCAACGGCTTAGTTATTAAAAAAAATGATTTTCTCACCTTGGCCTCCTCAATTAAGTTGTCTACTAGTTCTTTCACCGACTGAAGGCTTTCATAATCTGGAGGAATCACAGTTACTAATTTATAATCAAATAAATATCAAACAATGTTAGACATAATTCCAAGCAGTAAATTTACATCAATAAGTAAAACTTCTGTTAAAAAAAATTATCAATACAACTGACTGTCTTCATTGTAATAAGCAAAATTAGGCGTTGTGTAAAGTACTTCAAAAAGCATTTTTTGCCATAGTTTATTTCTTTTTATATAACAATATCTCCTGTGCTATTTTATTCTACCTATGGAAACAAATTTTGCATAAAAATTTGAAGTTCACGTTCATGTAAATCAGTGGTTTAGAACTGATTCCTGGCTATAACACTAAAGTATATTTTTTGTTCTATTGTATACCCCCCAAAATTGTAAAATTATTGGGGTTTACGAAAGTTTTCCATTGCAATTTTTTTTGTTACTACAGACTAGCACTGTATGGAATCCAACTACCTCTGTAACTCAAGGTCTTCCAAATTAATCCAGTTAACACAATATTTTATCTTTGCGCATATCTTAAGCGTTTTTTCAATACGGTAATTTGATCACAAATCTATAAATTTTTGAGGGCTGGGAAATTCATAATACAGCACTTAGTTACTTTTTTAACTGTATATGAATTAATCATACATGACATTGAAATAAAAAAAAAATCCTACCAAATTGACCTGCCATTAATGGGTCAGTGCAGGACATGCAGTTGACGACATCACAGGTTTCACCATCAGTATCTTTGTCATAATAGTCTGAAAAGTATGATTTTGTTTACTATTATACAACAAGTATTGAGGTACAATGTTCTTTTGAATAAAAGACCTGCTTAAATCCTGTACAAAACTTAGAAACCTTAATTAGCTCGCTTTGGTGTTTTACTATAAATATATGTAGCCGCTACATAATCAAAATCACATGTCTTTTTCACCATTATACTTTACAGTGTATTTGTTCTACTGTCCACCCCCCAAAATAGGAAAACTATTTGGGTTTACGAAAAGCTTGCAATTTTTTATGTTACCATAGACTAGCACTGTATGGAATCCAACTACCTGTAACACAATGCCTTCCAAATTAATCTAGTACACACAATATTTTATCTTTGGCATATCTTAAACGTTTTTTCAATATGGTAATTTTATCGTAAATTTTTTGGGGTAGGGAAAACAAAAGAAATTTTGGGGTAGGGAAAACAAAATACAGCATTTAGTTACAAAACAGTAATTAAGTGCAAACAAGGAGAAGAAAGTGGAAATACAGCGACTCAAACTGCAAATTTCATTCATAGGAAAATGAACGTTTTTATTTAGAAGAATTCCAGATATTATGTAAACCACAATTGTCATCTTTTGCATACTAAACTGTGCATAAAAGTAGCTTTTACTTTTTGCATATATCTTATACACATGCAAAGCCCACATAGCCCAAATATACTTCTGTGAAATTTTTCGTTTATATATAGTTAAAGTTGGCAAAAAATATAGTTCGATAGGCTCTCAAGACCATATTTGGCAAGTTTGCCTTTTCAGGCTGAGCTAATTTAAAATTTCTCTGCCACATCAACTTAAAATAAAAAAAAAGATAAAAGTGCCATCAATGTACACGGCCATCATGCGGCCCACAACTACATGATAACACTAAACTATTTAAAAGCAACTCGCGGCCCACTAAAAAAGGCTCTCCGGCCCACAGTTTGCCAACCACTGCTCTAGATAACATATGGCAATAAGCATGAAAAACAACAAAACTAATGGGTAAATATGAAAATATAAAGTCTGCTGGAAATGCCGATAGAGTCATCCCTAGGCCTAAGTTACCTTAAATTTTTTTGTATGCTGCTGGTTTGTAGTTGTTTAGTAACAGTATTTATTGTTTTTATTTTTGGAAATACAATACAGGTTTTATTTTACTCTGAATTTGTGACTAAAGCAACAGAACAGTTATGTTTAGTGGTATCGCTAACATTTTTCACTACAAATGACAACAGCACTACTTAAAATAAAAATGTGCAAACATTAACACAAAAAGCATGATTTCTTCAAAATGAGAATTTAGGAGCAACAAAGACATTTTTTTACTGTTTGGTAGTTTTGTTAAGTTCATATGGTAAGTCTACTCTTCGATCGGAAAAAAACCCTCAGTCATACTAAATTTTATCATTACTAAGTTCGCTATAGTACATGAATTTCATCAATGAAAGGTATTCAACCAATTTCAGTAAAATCATGATTAACAACTGTTTTATAAATCTTTAGCATCTTTTATCCCCAAAGTTGTTTTATGTGACCTGAAAAAGAAGTTTAATAATAACCCCTAAAAGTCTTTAATTGATTTGTTGATCTTAGGTTTTACGGCTTGTAACTTTGATTGAACTAACCTTACTTTGTCATTATATGGGCCGCAAATTTATTTTCGGGACATATCTTGTTTTTGCCGCTATTGATTTTTGGTTTTTATGGTTTGTATGGTTTTTATGGTTTTTATGGTTTGCTTGGTATGTTTCAGACCGATTTTTGTCCAGAGCATTATAGAAAAAGTATACATCGTAGAACTTTCAAATTTTCAGACATGGCGTAAAGCGGTATGAAGGTGCGATGTCGAGGTTTATGAGGCTGCACCCCTAGGCGCCTTCAATTGGGGGACAAAAAACAAGTGTGACGTAATCGTTTTAGTTCATAACAGCTATCTACTCCTATCTAGCGGGAGAAAAACTTCAATACAGAATGCTTTCATATCATTTGATTTATTCAGCTCGCGTCGCAACGAAACGGTTGCTGGCATCCCTGCTGCGCCTTGTTGTCCCGCGCGTGCAACGCTTTTGTTAGAAGTGGCTTGCCTAGTAAAACTAGGCACATGCGACTTGCCTTTTATACAAGCTCTTACAACACAATATATTTTACCACCGCAAATTTAAATGCGAATCCTGGAAGCAGTGTACACATTTCTGTTAGCACCTGGTGTCATTGTTGCACCATTCAAACATACCAACCCCAGGCCTAAACAAATATAATTATACAAGGGCCGCAACATGAAAAAGCTTAAGTTTAACGCATTTTTAGCGACGACGTTACAAAGCTACGTCATACCAATAAATAAATATTAAGAACACTGTGTTTATTGGATTTAAATTGGCAAAACTTTTAATATAAAAGGTATAGCTTTTTAGACACATAAAAAAAGTTTGCACATTGCTCGAAACTACAGATTTAAAGTCTGTTTCCACAGTGATTGCTCAGACCAAGCCGTGGTAAACATTTACCGAGTAAAAGTTGGCAAAAGTATAGCAAACCATAGGCGTTAAACCATTTAAAGTCTTTAAGAGAATGACAATATTTTCTTTTTTTAAATGTTAGATGGCCGAAATGTAATAACATGGCCATAAGCATTATCTATGCAAATTATATTTATCAAATATATGTTTTGATCATTCCCAAATACTACGCCATTATTTGAACCTCCTTTCGCATCAAAGTCAAAGTTAAGGGGAGAAGTTTTCGGCCCATATCTGTTTTTGCTTGCAGAAACAAGTTAAGGAAAAAAATATATATTATTAAATATACAATACAAAATATAAAATATAAAAAATAAAACATAGAAAATGAAAAAAAATAAAAATAAATTTTAAATTAAAAAAAAACACCAAGCCCTGACAATATACCCCCTGACAAAATATACAACAACCGCACCCCCGTCTAGTTTATTTTGTTTCTTTTAACATGATGAAGCCTTCAAAATGATTTTTGAAGTCTGGACATGCCGTTTGGTTTATGCAATGTTTGTGGCCAACACAACCATATGTTTGGCTGCAGCAGGTTTGCTCTTAAGAAAATTGTTGCATGTGTTGTTTGCTCTTAAGAAAATTGTGTTTCTGTGACCAACTGAAACCCCAACCGGCTGAAGACAAGTATGATGCAATTTAGCAAGCTTGCTGCAGACATTTATGCTTTCAAAGTGGGAACGAGCAGCACAGCTTTTAAACATGCCTCCCTTTAAAGAAAGATGTCTGTTTTAATGGATGAGATGCTTGCTCAACTTGGAGACCACCAGTCTTGCTTTCATTTGGAACATTTGTTATTGCAGGACATGCCGAAGGATATCCGGTTTCTATTGCTCATGGGGATACAGCAGATCTTTGTCAATTGGTTCTGGAGGCAGATGTTGTATGGCTTTCTTGTGGTAGCAGGATGCAACACGTTAAACAACTGCAATAACAAGGTTAAACCGACTGGTGTGTGTTTCTACTATGTGCACTTTGGAGCAGACGCACGTCAATGCAGCCCACCGTGTTTTTTTCAAGGAAACAACAAGGCCGGTTGCCTCTGATGGCAAAGGCAGACAGTGATCCTTTTCAGTATTTTTCCCCCTTTTTTTTCTAATAGCGGCCTATGGTTACAAAATGGTTACACTCCGCCTCCCAGCTAGAGTTTCTAAATGGAGGTTTGTGTTGGCAGACGTTCCACTCCCACAGCTTGGTGCAGACTTTTTCCACGCTAACAGCTTGTCAACAATGAAAGGAAACTATCTATCTTCCAGGGTGTTTAGAAAAGTAACGTATTCAGATCGCTACTTGAATTTCAGATTGGACCACCCACAGCACAAACGCTCGGTTGTGAACACCCTGCTACACCGAGCTTCAAAACTTTGCAGTAACCATAAGGACGACCATGTTAAAAAGGCCATGAGAATAAACGGATACCCGACTCGTTGTTTAAACCGCAAAACACAACTAACCATTTAACAGCTAAACCAGAACCTAAAGGTCTGTCCATTATTCCTTACATTCCAGGTCTGGGAGAAAAACTAAAACGTATTTTAAAAAGCCACGACATTTCTACACCTTTCAAACCGACCAGAAAAATTGGAAACATTTTACCCTCACCTAAAGATCCAGTTAAACCAGAAAAATGTCAAGGGGCTGTTTATGAAATTCCCTGTGGAGGTTGTTCAGCAACATACATAGGAGAAACTAAACGTTCCTTTCATAATAGGAAACTGGAAGATATGATTGTTATATTCTAGACTGGGAACCTCACTATTACAAAAGACGGTTTATTGAATCATTCCGGTCTCCGGATTGACAAATGCCCCAACACCATGAACAAAAAGAATTCATAATATCCAGCAATCTACTCATCGTTGTAGCTATAACAAAATATATAGCTGATAAATGCTTGTTGTCTGACGGCGCAGTCCTGCACTGGATGACTCCGGCGCGCACAGCTTATCGCATACTTCAGCGACGTCTAGAATTATTAATTTTAATCTACATTTTTTTCAATTTTTTACTTCACAGTATATAAGATGGCTAACGCACTCTCGTTTTAATTATTAACCCTGATAAGCACAGCTGGTATCTGCTCCCGAAACATTGGTTTATACTTCGTTCACACCAGACGAGTGATTTCTATTTATTAATGAAAGGAAACGTCTTGTACACCCAGATGCTTTTACTACCTACACTCAAGGAGCATATCGCTGTCCACTGCCTCAACTGAAGGCTTATTAGATAGGTTTCCTAGTGAAATAGAATTTACGTAGATAATGCGGCCATGTTATTAAATTTGGGCCAGGTGACATGTTTAAAAAGCACATTAAATAATAATTCTCTTAAACTAATTTAACGCCTATGGTTTGCTATACTTTTGTCAACTTTTACTCTGTAAATGTTTACTATGGCTTGGTCTGTGCAATCACTGCTAAAACATTCCTTGAATTTGTTGTTACAAGCAATAAGCAACACTTTTTTATGTGCCTAATTCGCCACCTATTAATTCGAAATTTTAATAAAACAAATAGACGATACCATGTTATGACGTGACTGTGTAGTGTGTAACGTCATCCCTAATAACGCATTCAACCTTAGTATTTTGCTTGCTTCGCCCTTGTACAATTTTTAATTTGTGTAGGCCTGGTGTTGATATGTTTTATTGGAGTAGCATGTGAAAGAGATGCAAACAGACCAGGTTGGAAAGTTTTGGCCTGGATAAATCCCCCGCGCAGCAGCACCTTCAGCCGTGGTCACAGCCGCGCATTTTATAGAAAATGTGTTCAGCCGCGCAAATCTGACTCAAGCAAACACGCAAAACTTCAGCCGCGCAAACTTCTGTAGGGAACTAAATTATCTAAAAATGAGTAATACTACTAAAATATAAATACGGGCTTTAACAAACTTTACTATTTACGAGAAGTATATTAACGTAATAGAAACGTTAGTATGGCTCCTGTAATACTGACGTCACATTTATTCACTCATCACTCGTGTATGACCGAAAATGTGCCACCTTAAATCAGGCCTGCACAACTAAAATGGTACAAGGGCCACAACAAGCACAAAAAAAATTGGCGGACCGCATACTGAAGTTGCATAACATTTTTAAACGCTAGTCTATAAGACGTGTATAATATAATGCATCATATAAAATCCCCTGCAAAACACTAAAAACACACAGTTCGGCGTTTTGGTCAGGCATCAGAGGACAACCGTCACGTGTTTAGTGACATCAAATTAGGCAATATCGAGTAATATTGCACATCAAAAGCTACACTATCAAACTTTTTTTAATTTTGCGGGGGAATAATATGTTGTTTAGTAGGAAGCCTCTTTCTATATAAGGCAAGTCGCACACAAGCAAATATGAACAAATTCTGTAGTGACGTTTTTCAACCACTAGATTGGAGTCGATAACTACAGAGAGCTAAAACGATGACATCACAATATTTTAGTTTTTTTTGCCCCCCAATCAAAGGGCGTTAGGGGTACAGACGGATAAACCTCTTATACACACATACATATCACTCTATGCATTTCTGATAATTTTGAAACTTTTTCTATAAAGCTTCGGATAAAAAACAGTCTGAAACATACCATGCCAAACCATAACAACCAAAACAGAATAAAAGCAAAAAAAACAATTTTCAGCCCATATAATAACGGCAAAAACAAGATATGTCCAGAGAATAACTTTTCAGCCCATATAGTTTTTGGTATGGATTGAGGATTAACCAATCAACAAAAAATTTTCATTACCGAAAAAAGAAAATTAAAGCACTAACAAAACAGAATAAAACTCACCTTATTCATGCATGAAACTATAGTTAATATGACTATTTTAAAACAAATAATTCTCAGTTATATATGCATATATAACTATCCATGTTTAACTATAATACCCTTTCAAAGTCAAACTGCCCACTAATTAGTAAGTATATCAATATAGTCTATAGGAAGGAGCCATATTTACCTTCCGTGTGACTAATTTGTGTTTTATTCTCTGGTTTTTCCCCTTCTTCCCTTTCTTTTGATTTGCCGGTGTTGGTACTAAAAAAATAAAAAAGACTAAGTTTTTATTTTGCTGGAAATGAAATTCTTAAACGCAAGCTGGTCTTCAAATATGTGTGTCAAAAAGTACTCTAATTACCAATGTGCGTTGAAGTATAAAAACGGACAAAACCTTCATCTACTCATCTGAACAATGTTTTTGACTAACAATGGTATAAAAAATATATACACCTTTAAGGACTGAAATCAGGATACAGATAAGAACAAATATAAAACACCCCTCCTTAGAGAACTTATGAGTTTACCTGGAGTTTTCAGTCAATCTAATTTTCTTGTTACCTAAGCAATTTATGCTCCAGTGTTATAAAAAAATTTTCTTTATGAAATTCTATGTTATCTTATCAAAGCTGTATTACTGAATATTTATTTTCGAAAGAAACTTCTGGCATTTATATCATATTGTCATCTTTAGAAAACTTTCATTATTTTAGAAACACTTGGTATCAACAAAAACGACGTTATGCAGTGTATTAGTGCCAGTAAGACTGTACATCACTCTAAAACAGGGGTGGTATTTTTAGCCGCCGGCCGCATGAGATACATAAAATATTGTGGCGGGCCGGGTCAAATATAGGATCTAAAATACATACAATATGACGTCATACACGGTGTAAGACAAATAATCAACCAATTTGTTATTATATTAAGAGTTGTGCGAAAATGTGCAATTTAAGTCGGATTTAAAGAAGGTCACAAAACGTTGCGCGAAGCGTGAAAAAATTGCTATGTCTTTCGTTGGAGAGAGTGCCACTGAGCAGAGGACGTTATTTGTCTGTGAAGTTGCCAAAAAATCTCGTGAAACATATGAGCAACACAGAAGAAATTTGCGCGAAGCACGAAAAGCCCGTGTGCCGTATGTTGCCCAGGTCTGCTCTGCCTCTAAACCAAAAAAAAAAATTACTTACTTTCCACCTGCATTATCAACACTGGGTGACTTGTCCTCAGTGCTGTCAAAGATGGTCCATGACATTGGTCGTGGCATGTCTATAAACAAAAACAATCTATTTTATTTTTGGTGTTTATTTTCCTGTGCAAATCCGGTATCATGCCACATTCAAGTTGAAGTAATTGGTATACAATCTTTTGACATCTAATTAATTGTTAAGCGAAAACATACAGTCTTGTTTAATCACAAAAATAGGTCTGTTTTATAACAAATTTATCTGGGTATGCTAATAACAAGATAAATTTACCTGAACAATAATTTGATAAGCTTGTTGAGGCCAATTCTGAAGCAAAAACACTGTCTGAGATAACAGAAATTGAAGAGTTGCAGTTTTCAGATACAGACATCGGACCTATGAGGTATCCCGTTTCACTTCCAATATTCATCTCCTCTTCTGGTACAGATGGCAATAAAACAGATGTAGATGGTTGCATTATGTCTTTTAAAGGCCTAAGAGGCTTTCTTGTAGACTTCTCACTTTCTTTCAAAGCATCTTTATTTTGACTTTTTGTTTTTGTTTCTTTAGCAAGTTTTTTATCAAGTAAAAGCTGAGAGAGAGAGACATTATCTTTGGTCATGGAAACTGTCCACATGGGATACGTTGAAACACACTGTAAAAATTCTACCCTTACACTTGAAGTGTGTTCTTCATTGTAGATAACTCTTGTAATGCATTCTGAAGATTCCTTTGACCATTTTTCTCCTAGTGGCTGAACTCCTACTAAACAACATTGGACAGCAAGGGGAGGAAAAGAAACAAATTTTTTTGGAAAAATGTATATTTCGTCTTTGTCCATGCTCACAATTTTACCAGTATCTATATCCAGAACAGCAGCAGTTAATGTATTTTCTTTAACTGCAAGAATCCATCCACGAGAAAAGTTCTCTTTGTCGCTTTTAAATAGACAAAGCATACTTTTGTTCACTTCTGGCAGATTTTCTGGTTTGCTCACATCAAATGTGAAAGCTTTGTCAGGATATGGAAAATGTGGTTTGACAAAAAAGTAACCAGGGTCAACAAAATAAGATACAAAAGACTCATGAATGCTCCCAATTTTAACAGGTGGATTGGCTAACGGTATATTCGGCATTTGATCAACAGTAAAGCCATCTGGTAATCCCTGGATTTGTGTTGCAAGAATAGAACAGGAATGAATTTGCTCAAGCCTTGGTTTTTTACATGGGCTTGTAATAGCACCTTTTAGAGACGAACTAGGTCGTTTATGATCTTCTGGGATGCCTTTATTTCCTTGATCGTTGTCTCCATCAGGTCCAATGGGATTTCCATTTTCTGAAACCTTAAAGTTTTTATGAAGTAGAGAAAGCATGGACTGTATCTGTGATATAATTACTTTTTCAGGTTCATGCTGCTGCACTAAACAAATAAGTTCATTTAGACCGACTTTTATAAATTCAAGTTCCGAATTCAGAGTTTGCACCTTATCAACTGTATAAGTTGCATCTGATGAGCCAACCAAGCCATGTTCCACCAACTTAAGTGATTGCACTGCATTTCCATCAACGTCTGTAACCACTATGTCAGGCAAGAGTGGGGTGGAAACAGCACATGGCTCAAAACTGTTTTTCTCAGTTTCTATCTTCTGTATCATGGGTGAAGCTCTTGGAAATACAGCTGTAGATTGATCATTTATGATTGGATTTACTTGGACTGTCCATTGCATAAATGAAGCACCTAGAATATTAACATGTGAAGATGCAATAAAAGTAACAAAAACTTTACTGCCAACAATTTTGGATCCAAAGTGTTTTATTTGATCTTTAGATGCCTGGTCAGAGGATTCAAGTTTGCAACAAACTGCCTGAGGAGAATACTCCCATAGATCTTCTGGAAGCATTGCAGTTTTAACCTCATTTATCTCACTTAAAAAACACCCACTGTCCACCAAAAAGTATGACCTTCTGCCATTTGTCTCTGGAAGGATCCTAGCCCTGTACCATTTTGCATCCTTGTGCTGTACAAGACATAAACCTTCAGTGACATTAAGAACTTTGTCAGTATTTTGAACAAATGTTATGTCAAAGCATTTCTCCAACTGCACAAAGAAGGTAGGCCAATTTGAGGCTTCTAGAACAACTCCTTTTCGTATTAGACCAGCTTTTATGTCAACTGAAGGCAAGTTTTTTGATTCTGCAAGCATAATTGGATTATCACCTCTGCTTCCACCTTCTTTTTTTTCTTGTAAAGAAGTATTCAATTCAATGCCGAAGTTTTCAATAAATGGCATTTTCTTTTCCTCTATTGATTCGCTTGGCAGCAATGGAGGTATTTCTTCAAAACATTTTTTACTTTCAATGGTTTCTTGAGGCATAATTGCATTTAAAATGGCAGACACATCCTGATCATTTGCTGAAACGCTGACCTTCCACTGTCCATTTGTCTTTAATGAAATAAATTTAATTTGGACTGAACTTTTCATAACTATATCTTGAAAAGTAGAGATAGCCATGTTTATTTCCTTTTCAGTGGAATATTGAACAACGTCAGCAAGATAGCAATGAATCGCTTGAATGGGATGGCATTTGGTTTCCGCATGAACTGTAAAAATATTGTCCCAATCCACCAATGCAGTGTTTCCATAATCAATGAAGAGAACACTGGGTTTGGTCCCTAGTTTAACAATCTTTCCTCTGTAAAACATGTCATCTTGTTGGGATTGTGCAATGCAAAATGAGGCCAATTTAAAATCTGAGGAATTAACTTTCAAATTTTCAAAATTTTTTATGTCTTTTTCAATACACATTTCAATTTCTTCCAAAGTTCCCTGAGTGCTTACCAACTGCACATAAAAATTATTTGGGTCCACAACGTAACTCACATAAGCTTTATGCAAAATCTCCAGGTTAATATTACTAGTGCTTAGAAGTGGTTCTGAAGATTTTAGCTCAATTGCAGTGGTTTCAATCCTTTCTACAACATTTCCATTACCATAGGAATCCGAGTCCTTTGACGACACTGGTTTTACATATTTATCGGGGCAGCAAAATATTCTTTTATCCAATTGTCCTGCATTTACTTCTTCTTCGTTACCACCTAAACTAAAACAATCTGTATCATTCTTCAAGTCATTAGTTTCTACATTTTTGGAAACAGTTGCCACAGTAACACATCTTTCTTCATTAGTACCAGAAGCATATTTGTTGTTTAGCAGTGTTCCATCAGGAAGACGGAGCATGACATCATAAATATTGCATTGGTCACCATTCAAAGGCGAGAATGTGGCTGACAATTCGAGTGAAGCAACCTGTGCATCAAACTTGTCGATTTCACTCTTTCTCCAAGATTTTTTTTCGACAAAAGCCATATTACAATGAACTGCTTGAATAGGAAGAAGACAAAAGCTAACTTTTGAGTGTCTCACATCTTCAATCTTAACTTTGTCAGTGTTGCCATAGTCAACAAATCGAACCTCCACAATACCATTACTGAGTGTGTTTTCAACAATAGCCCTGTACCAACTTCCATCAAAACTGTATTTTGCCAGGCAAGGGTTTCCAATATGAAGTTCATCAATTGTCTCCACCTTGTCTTCCTCTGGAAACTCAATCAGAAACTTTGCGATGTTTGTAGTGAGCCTATCCAGTTCATCACATCGTTCTGCCAGTTGGCAATAAACCTCCCGTGGGGTGACAACATGACTTATGTAAACTTTGAAGCTTGGGTGATCTAGCAGGTCAGTGTAAGATGTGTAAGTAGGCAAAGTGCTTATTTTAGTTGCATCTGAAGCTGATAGATATGTAGGTAAGGTCAGTATGGCAGTGGTTTGAGTTTTTATTTTCAAATTCACTTTAAAACAACCTTGAACATTATCCCAACAGTTTGAGGTGCACAATATCACAATGTCCTCCAAAACTGAAATTTCACTAATCTTAAGAAATATTTCTTCAGAGGGCATGTCGTCAGGAATGTTAACAACTTGACACCGAATGGCACAACCAGCGGCTTTTAAAAAATTTGGAGGACAGATAAAAACATCATTAGCAGAAACACTTGATGTATTTCCATAGTCTACAAACTGAATTGACAGTGTAGTGCTACTACGGTCAGTGACAACTTTTTCAATAATTTTTGCACGGTAATATCGCCCATCCAAGTTATATTTTGCCAGACAAATCTGGCCAGAAGTAGGAACTTTCGAAAATCTAACCAAGCAATCTGAATTTGAATTTATATCAGCCATGAGAGCTTCAAGAGACTGAATGAATGTTAGCTTTTGTACAAATAAAATATTATAACTGTCAACATAACTGATGTAAACCTCTTCCAGATTTCCTGAAGTTAAACTGGCTTGAGTGAAAAGAGTAGGCACGGTTTGCAGATGTAATGCTTTACATTGTTTATAATCCCAAATTGCATTATTACTAGATACTAATTGGGTTGCAACATCTGTGTCATCATCAACCAACTTAACAGTCCACATTCCTGTATTATTATTAAATAAGAAGTGGACAAGTATCGATGGGCTGTCAACAAGCTTACCAAACAATTTTAAAGAATGCTGTTGCCAATCGACACCATTACTTGGCAAAACACCAGCCAGTTTACAAGTCACAGCCATCTTTGGCCAAGTCAGCATTTCCTCCACTAATTGTTTTACTTCAAGCTTTTTGTTAACTGTGGCTTGGTCTCCACTGTCAACAAAGAGAACCATAACAGTTTCTTCTTCAGCTTTTGAATAGTCCATTACCATTGCTCTGCACCATTTATGAGATTTTGGGTGAACAGCACACACTGTGTTGCCTGGTTTCAGGCTTGACACTGGATAATCAGAGTTTCTAACAGCCATATACAAGTCATCAACTTGCTGCTCGCATTCAAGGCGGTTAGTTTTCATGCGTTTCAACTGTACATGAAACATTGAAGGAGATGTGTGATGTGACACAACAGCTTGTTCTTTAGATCCCACATGCAAAAAGAGTGCATCAGAAAATTCAGCATTTAACCGCGTCTCCATCATCTTTGAGTCTACATCAGACAACAAATTACAAGATTCATTTTTGGGATGTTTAATTGCTGCAACTTGCTGTGTTATTTTGTCATTTATCCTTTTTCCATCCTCAAACAAATCCAAGTGCAACTTGCCATTTGTTTGGCCTGCCACTAATCCAGTGAAAAGCTTTTCCAGAATACGATCTTTCATTGAACAGAATATTTTTTCTTGCTGATCAGTATCTGCAACGATTAAAGAGGGGTCAGACAAGCAGCATGGAAGGGCCATAATTGGAACTTCTGCAAATCGACATCCAGAAAAGGGCTTGACCTCTTCCCAACTAACAACATCCATGTTGCCATAGTCTACAAAAAGAACTTGTACATTGCCATTGGACAGTTCTGAAATGAAATGAGCTCTACACCACTGCTCTTTTTGATACTTTGCAAAGCACAAACAGTCATGTGTTAACTCTCCAAGAGTCATTACTGGTGAGTGGTTTTCAGAACACTGAAATTGAAGGTCATCCATCATTTTATCAAATTGGTCAAAGTTTCTCTCCAACTGGCAGTAAAACAGTTGGCAATTTTCCACATGAGTAACATGGAAGGTATATTCTTTACCACGAACCACATCTAAATTTGAGTAAATATAAGACTTGCGCTTTAATGGAGGGTGAATTGTACCTAGAACTGGCACAGCTTCACAAAAACCTTTAGCAACAAGACTTTCCGCAATGTTGGTACAGGGTGTGCGAATGTTACAAATAAAAGAAACACCAAGAACATCACCAACACACCCATGTATTGTACAAATCAACTCTCTTTTGTGTTGTTGAACAAAATCTTGAAACATACTTAGGCCTTCTTCACACCATCCATTGCTAGGTGGTTCAATAATCCCGTGTAAGGTGCATCGTAGAGCAGCAGGAGGCTCTGCGGTCACAAACCAATTATCAATTGATTTTAATTCTGCAAATTTAAATGTTTCCAATCGACCAATGTCAACAAGACAAACAGAAATGTAATTCAGGTCCAAATATTCCAGAATGGCAGCTCTGCACCAATTTCCTGATTTTTTGTTAAAGGCAGCACAAGGTTTTCCAACATAGAGGTTATTATCAAGTGGTTTTGTGTTTTGAAGATTGGTGTAGGCATCGTGAAGGCATCGAAACAACTTAACATAAGTTTGCCGGTAATGCAAATCAAGGATCTGCAGAAAAAAATCAGTTGGTGAGTTTGAAGCTGATACAATAACCTCAATTTCAGCACCAATCATTGCCATTCCTGGACTCCGATAATACAACTTGTGAGATTTTTGCTGAAAAGAGTCCGGGGAAAAGCCTGGTTGATCAAGTATCACGGAGTCCTTAACAAAAACACCTTCATTTGGTTGCACTCCTACAGGAATAGCATGATATTTTTCAATCATATGTTGAGCAACATTTTTGTCTGCATCCTTACCTTTTACAACAAGGTCAATAAAGTATGTCAAGTTTTGCTTCATGTTGAATTTCCCCATTACAGTGCTGTTTTTCAAAAGCACCAAACTTTTTAGATCATGAACTGCTTCTCTCGACCACTTGCCCATTATAGGAAGTACATTGTCCAGTCTGCATTTTAGAGCCTGAGCCTTTGGTTCCAAAAATTGTAATGCCAAAATTTGGACCTCATCCCGGCTTACAGTAACATCATTGCCAAAATCAATAAGCTTAATGTCAATAATGTTACCATATGTACATAAAATGCGTCCACGGTAAAAATCAACAGCACAGTCGACATGTTCTATCTTTACACAGCACAAATGGTCAGTTTTCAAGTCTTCCAAGATCCAGTCTTTAGTGGGTAAGTTATGGTAAAATGAATTCATTTCTGTTAACAAAGTGTACAGCTGTGTTTCGTTACAGCATTGCTGAACCCAAAGGCAGTCAGGATCCTCAACAAAGCAAACAGTTACTTTGACAAAGTCTCCGAAAGAAACACATGATGAATACATGTTTTCCAAACTTGGATTTTGATTATCAACACAACGTACATCCAGAGAGGATGTTGTTATAGATGTATTGTCAGCCTTTGGCAACTGCAAATCAACAACGTAGCTGTTAGGCAAATCATATTGACTTGAAATTGTAGTATTAAAACAGGAATTAAAGCAAGGCCTAACTGCATTAAAATTTTTGGCAAAAAACTTAACAGCTTGAGCAGGAAGTGACAAAAAGTCCGGAAACATATAGCGAATCTTTAGATTGGAAAACACTTTAGCCTTTCCAACATCAATTAAAAAAACAATAACCGAAGAAACATCCTTGTCTGTTAGTTTAATACCACGAAACCATTTGTCTAAATCGGTGTCATAAACAACACAAACATCTTGTGGCTTTAAATCTGGAGCAAGGTCTTTAGTGCCTTCATAAGCTTCCTGAAGATTTTCCATCATTTCATTATATTCTTGGCTGTTGCAAAGAAGGCGTGCCCAGAATGTTGATTCTGAAATAATGTGAGTTACTCGGATTATTTCACTGCTGCCAAATTCAAGGGCAATTTTTTTAATTTTTGTTATACTCTCTGGTTTTAAGCAAGAGAACTCCAAACAATTTGTATCTTCTGAAAGCTTAAAGATATTTTGACCCTCATGAAAGATATTAACTAACCAGGGTTTAGGATTCTGATTGGCAACAACTCTAACTGTGACCACTTTTTTTAAAAAGCCTTCTAAAATTTTAAACTGAGCTGATTGAATCGGATTAACTGTCTCACATAAAATAGATTGGAACTCCAATTCTAAAAAACTTTGTTTCATTTTTTTTATTGAGGATAAACTGCAATTATCAAACCTTCCATAGTCAACAAAATGTGCCGTAACAAAATCTTTTTCAATATTTATTACTTTAGCTCGATACCAGGTTTGATCTTCACTACACAAAGCACAACAAGCAGAACCAATCATAAGAGAAGTGTCAAGTGGAGTGTTAGGGTTTTCACAGTATTCATGGATGTCATGCATTAGTTCTTCAAGAGCTTCAAGGTTTTCTGTTGCCATCAGATATACTTGACCATCCTCTTCTACACGACTCACTGTCATGATGTAGTTCTCATTAACAGCTAACTGTAAAGGATGTAGACATACTTTTCTTTTCGAAATTTGATTTTCTTGTGGCACATGGCGTAGAACTCCAAAACCAGCAGCTGCAATTTCCTCAGAAATATTCTTACCGTTTGCCAACACAGAAACTTCAATAATGTCATGAGGCCCAAACTTGTGATCCCTAACTGTAATATCCAGAACCAAGTCAATAGCAAGCTTACTAATTAACTTTTTCAAAGCACTATTTCTATTTTTAGTCGGAATGTTGACCTCTTGCAAGGAGCAAAGTATTGCTTGATACTCTAACTTGCAAAATTCTTGAGGCATGATAAACAAAGATGTAAGTTCTTGCTGCTCAGAATCGCCATAATCAATGTAGTGGACAGTAGAAGAATCGCCATTCGTTTCTACAATCTTTGCTCTATAAAAGCCCTGGTCTTGTGTGTAGATGGCAACAGCTAAAGTACCTGGTTGAAAATCAGATTTTGGAAGTGCAATTTGATTAGCCTTAATTGAAAAATGCCTGTGAAGGTTGTCCATCATCGTATTTAGATCTTCAGAAGAGATATATTCTTGGATAAACAATGTTCCATCATTATTTATGTTAGACAAGTAAGCTTTAAAGGAATGTCCAATTGGATACTTTGAAAAAGGGTAAGTTAAAGTCTTTTCAGCAATTGAATTAGAGAGAAGAGCGGTTTCCACAGCAGGACACTCAATTGTCACTTTACCGGGCGCCCACACTTTTAATATCTTAACGACTATGTCTGAATACTGAAAAGCATTCGAGAGGCATGTTGCTGCTGCAGGGGTCCAGAGTGCTGCATTCCCAATTGGTTGAACAGTATTGTCAACCGACATAGAAAGCGCTTGTTTAGGCAAAACAGTTAAAACTTCTGGAATAAGCTTAATATCTTCTGGTTTCATTGCCTACAAAAACATTCAAAAAAGTAATGTTTACTTATTTTGTATATCAGTACATTATTATGTTTGGTAATTTTATTGCTGAACATGCATGAAACTAAATAAAATTAATATTTGCTGTTAAATGCTTCGACTCTGGACAGGCTTACTTACTCAAAGATAGCGGAGATAACAAATTAGAAGTAATTTTGCTTCAATTCATTTTCAGTTTAGGTAATGAGCTTTTAGTCAATGGTAAAACTCTTCGCTGCTTAACATTTTAATTTCAATAAAATAGTAATGAAAATAAAAGCAATGCAAATGAACGAGTATTACACGGGACATAAATTTAAATGTAAAAAGTTGAAAAAAATATATATATATTGCTTAGCAGCAGGGCTGGGGAGCCACCGTAAAATAGCATTAGCTCCGGAGCCATTAGGCAATTAATAAATGGCTCCGGCTCCAGCTCCACAAAAATAATAACAATGGCTCCGGCTCCAGAGAAAATGCTTAGCTCCGGGCAGCGGGCTCCAACTCCGGCTCCCCAGCCCTGCTTAGCAGGGTTGTTATTGAATTACAATTTTGCACAAGGGGGTGAGTGACTGAGTGTGTCTGCACTCTGCCAATCAGCAATTACAAAATCTTTAACTCACTGGTATGTTAGGCATAGTTTTACTGTGATAACAGGAATCAAATGGTACTACAAGAATACATTAAAGGCTGAAGTTTTTTAAATAATTTATAGACAATTAAACTATGCAACAACTTAAAGCCAGATACTAAAGACAAACACTGGGACAGTGTATCATGTTAAACTTCTGACAAAACCTATAGTGGCAGTGGCCAAAACGTCAGTTACCAGGGATACATGATATCTGCCTTTTAAGTTAATGTAGATTAGTGATTCTTAACTTATTCAGTAATTGTCCAATGACTTACGCCCCATCAGATACTGGTTAAGTAACAAAAACATAATGTACATTCATTTAAATGGCAAAACACTTTTTAAATCTCTCCAGCACAAGCCTGTTATCACATAAAAATTTTGAAACAAATATTTTAATTGGGAAAGAAGAATAACTTTTATTGTTTATCTAACATGAGAAAAATAGTTTAATTATGTGTACTTTCATCAGACAAAAAAACTTGCAATAGATATTATCAGTTGGGCGATTCTTTTTTGGCCTAATAAATGAGAAATTTTGACAATTTTTGACCTAAAAATATATATATAAAATAAAGTTCAATCCTAATGCAAAACCACCTAAAAAAGTCTAAAATATGCAAATTTTGGCAAAAAATAATTCATACTAAAACATATGAAATAAATTTAAGTGAATTCAAGCAGCTTGTAGCTTATGTTTTCCTAAATAAAATGTGGAATATGTCCATCAAAAGTTAATAGCCTATCTGCACTATGCCTGGATAAACTATGAGAACTATTTTTTACATAATATTAATAAAAATAACCAAATGGTAATCTCGGACATTTTCAGATTAGGCATTAAATATTTAAAGATAGTTACCACTGGAATAAGTAATTATTAGATATAAACTAAATATCACCAAAAAAAACATGTTTCAAATTATTTATATCTACTTGCCTTCAAAACATACAAGTCTAATTTTTAAAATAAACATGTTCACACAAATGACAAACTCAGCAACCGTGCAATTTTGCACAGACTACTTTTGATGGACCTGTATATATTAATTTTTGAACATTTGCATTGAAATATAGCTTATTCGTACCTCTATATTTCCATAGTCAACAAACTCAACAACCCACTTTCCACAAACTAGTTGCTTTACTGTTTGTGCTCTATACCATTGTTGGTCATCATTGAATAGGCATACACAAGGCAATTCTAAAAAAATTAATATAGGTTATCTCTTTATAAACTTGACGTTCATTGTTTTTTGATGTTTAAGTTAAATCCTATACAATTCATTTTAAATTCAAAAAAGATAGTTCGCAATTATAAAAAAAGAATCTCACCAAAAAAAACAACATTTGACTAGGGTGGCAGAATCTTGACAACCTTCTAGTGCAGGGATGTCCAACCTTTTAGCAGAATGGGCCGCATTGCCACTTTAAAAATTTTGATGGGCCGCAAATCCCATTAAATTAAAGGGGTGACGTAGGGTTGCAAAATTCTCGGGAATTTTCAGAGCCGAAACTTTCCATGGAAATTTTGGAAATTAACAGGAATTTTTTTAGGTAATTTTCGGAAACTTTTAAAACAATCTTAGTTTGATATTGAAGCAGGAAATTAATTGCCCTAAACTGTTTAGATTAAAAGTACTATGTATTCCTAAAATACTTAAGAACGTACAAACACATGGCTTAGTTTATTAACTGCAAACATGAATCATCACCAATCTGTTTTTTACAAACAACACTGATCTGTCTGGGCCAAAATATCCCCAGCTTACGGTAGCTAAATATTTAACATTTGTTGTTTTGTGAGTTACAAAGTCGTTGTACTAGTTCAGGGGTCAGCAACCTACAGCCCGCGGACCGGGTCCGGCCCGTCAAAGTAATTCATCCGGCCCGCCGCCTATTTGACAAAATAGATAAATAAATAGAGATGAGTCCATTTCACATACTTTTTGATTATTTAACTAAGTAAGTGCGAAAACATTTTCTTCATACATCCGCTTGGTATACGTTTTGTAATATCTTTTCAAAAGATTAGTGCTTCCTTACCGGTGCGGCGCAGAAAGCTGAAAAGTGCGACACGGACAATCGGAAAACGTATTTAAAATTTTTTGACCTTTTTTAACATTTTATTATTTTCGGCAGTGTAATAAAAACTAGAAAGAAAATTAAAAGAAATACCGGTAAAACAAAAAATAAATCGCGCTCACTTGGCTTGCCAGGTATGCCCAGACTTATAACTTAGCAAATGTTGAATTAGCTTAACCAATAAAGTTATCGCGTTTGTTCAAAGTTTCACTTTTTCATTAGTTTTCAGTTTTATTGCACTTTTCATTAGTAGTATGGATGACGACGTGTGGACTCGAATTTTACCCTAAAAAAACGATTTTTTCGCGCTTTGCGTTGCCGACCCCTGTACTAGTTGCTGCCGGTTAGCATTTCCTCCTGCTCGTCTAGAAATGCTCAAGATAGGTTTTTAATATTTTTTCTGGTTGATGAAATATTTAACAAATGTTTTAAACATAATAAATGCCAATTTTGAAAATTCCCAATATTCCCATTATTATTTGTCCTTTAAAATTCCCGGAAAGTTTCCAAAATTCCTGAAAACTTTCCTCCCCTTTACAACCCTAGGGTGAAGTCATAAAACAACTTTACTTATAAACACCCGCCCTTCCAGATAGAACTTGTGCGCAAATACACAAGAATTAACCACGGGAAAGCAAAGTTCTAATTGCTTGAAACGCGAAAAATTGATTTAACATGGCGTATCATGCCATGGTACGACACCATTTATTTCCTTAGAACGGTCCGCAAAAACACACATCTTGCTTAACAATGATGCGTGCTCAAGTGTTCGATGGATGTTGAAATGCGACATTAGACTCGATTATAGTCTCAGAAAACATCTTAAATTAGGTCTACATAAAATACTGCGCATTTTGCGCATTTTAATAATAGTATAAAAATTGTTTTAAATAAAGGCTACTGAAATTGAGAATAAGTGGTGGGCCGCATGTAAACATCAGGCGGTGCCGCAATGCGGCCTGCGGGCCACAGGTTGGACATCCCTGTTCTAGTGCCAAGTATTTTTGACCAAAATCTTTGTTATTTTCGCTCTAACAAAAGTGAAACGCTATGTTCACTAAAGCATATATGGTCATATTTAGGTGCTATTAGTAAATTTAGCAATAGGCTTTAGAGTTTTATTATTTTTAAAATGAGCAGGCAAGTACCAAGGGGAATAATAATATTGAAAACCTTATTGAAATGTATAGTTTAAGTATGGCCTAGACTACACTTTGTCTAGAAAAAAGTTGTAGAACCCTGAGTCAAGCTGATAGGCTGACAAAAATTCTGGGTTTGAGGTAAAACATCTTCTGGTAAAATCCGCATCAACCTATATAGCCTAATATAGACAGAACACTTTAAAGATAATGTAACGTTGAATTTTTTTGGTTGTTTTTCTGCAAGTATAACTTGAAACGCCATAAATTTGGGATTTTGCACTTGGCCCATTCGAGTACCATTTGCTATGGCCAAGTGCTGATTGACACCTACCGGCCCCACTGACGGGTACATTACGCAAAATTTGGTTGTTGCTCAAGACCTACTAAGATTTAAATTGATTTATCCTTAACCATTTATGTTTAATATCAACAACTGATGGCAAAATATTTTGTTTTGCTTATGATATACGATTATACGTCTACGCAACTACAACAAGAAATTAACCAAACACATTGTAAAAAGTGCTACGCATTCAATATTTTAATGAATGAACGAAACGGTTTTAAAGACTAGGACTTTGTTGTTTCAACAATAATAGTAATTTGGTGGAAAAATTATGTGGAAATCACATAACAAAAGCTCACTAAATAAAAATAATTTATAGATTACTCTGTATGTAAATATGACTTATCATAACAAAAAGCCCTTTAACATGTGTCCCAACGTTACTCGGTAACTCCCATGTACGCTACAAAATCTCTCAAAATTATAGTCTGACGTTACTCAAAATTATGTACCCCACTGTTGAGGAATGACACAAGCGAGAGCAATCATTGATTAGGGTGTAATTATGACATAACAGAAGCAAAACTGATTTATGCAGTAATTTCCCACAGTAGTCAGTTGGGATGAGCACATGTTGTAACTGCCGTATGCGTTGCAGGCGTTTGGTGATAAAGTGAATGTGAAGTGAATGTTCTGTTAACTACTTAAGATTAGCTTTAACTCAGTACTGGACTTAATCTTTGTTCAGCAGATTATTTTAATTTTTTAAATTTGACATCAGAATGGCTTGGAAACGTAGAAAACTTAACGATGAGGGTAGAAAATTCCACAGTATTAAAAAGCATTATTCAAAACCTGTTTGCTTGATATGTCAGACAAGTATGGCAGTTATGAAGGAATGTAATGATAAACGTCATTACCAAACGTGTCATACCAAATACGAAGAATATGTTTCTAAGAAAAAACAACAAGAAAGCGAATCAGTTACAAAGGCAGCTTGGTTGTTAGTTCGCTGATTGCTAAACGAATGAAACCATTTACTGATGCAGAGTTCATTAAAGAATGCACATTAGCCATTGTTAACGAAGTTTGTTCTGATAAGAAACTCCTGTTTGGCAGTATTCCGTTATCTGCCAGAATAGTTACTCGTAAAGTGGAAGATATCTCTGAAAATCTTAAATCACAACTTAAAAACAAAAGTTCTAATTATGCGTGCGATACTGCGCAACTGGCCAATTTTATTCAAAGTATCACAGATGATTTTGAGGTAATTGAGGAGTTTGTCGAATTGATTACAATGAAAGGTACTACACGAGGAGAAGACATAGCTCAAGCAATATTAGAATGCACCAGTATAACGAATCTTGATCTATCAACAAGTAAAACTCATAGTTAAAAACATGAGTAAAAACATGATCAGACGTTTTGTTTAAAGAAAAATATATTTCGCCAAAGTGGCATCATCAGTTCCTGTAAGAGTACAAATAAATAAAATCAGAGCGCAGCCATCAACAAACCAATAAAAGTAAACAATAAAATATTAAAACATTATAATAGACTAAAAACGCAATGAAAAGCACTACAGCCTCGCAAGCAACACGACTGGGATAAATGAGTAGGCGACGCAAATAAGTGGAGGAAGGGGAAAAAAATACATATGAGCAGTGCGAGATGCTAGACGGTAAAATGCGGCTCGAATGGGTAGCGATAAGATAGCGGTTTATCTTATTCGCGGTAGAACCATTTTTTGGATGTTAATGGTTGCGTTGACTACCTTTAGCCACTTTGCTTCACATATGTCCAACTTATTAAAAGGTGGTTTTTCTAAAAATGTTATGCTGAAACACTCTGCAATGGTAAGCCTCTGCCTCAGCATGGACATGTGTTTGTCAGCATAGTGGCGCAAAAGTGCTGCTTTGTCGTTATTTTCTTTGTACTTGAAAGTTTTCCATACTGCTCTATGGCCTCTCCACCTTGTTGCAAATGAATTTTTTGTTTGCCCGACGTATCGTTCGCCACATTGCCGACAGGACGCCATGTAAATACCGTGGTTACAGCAGCAGATGTGGTGGGGCTGTACCCAAACTTACCAAGAGCAACCGTCAAGAAAGCTGTAGCTGCAGCCTTACAAGAGCAATCTAACTTTACCACGGCAGCGCAAAACCAACTTGTAGATTTGACGATTCTAACGCTTCAGAGCGTGGTGACGAAGCATGGAGATAATTTTTACCAGCAGAAAGATGGTATAGTTACAGGCGATAACCACTCAGTATCGCTGGCTAACATTACAATGCATTATATAATAAAACCATGGATTGAAACCTTAAAGGAAGCACAAGTCTTTAAAAGATTCATCGATGACATTGTCTGGATTGTTGCAGGCGGAGCAGCAAACAGACACATTCAAACATCTTTGGAAAAGGCACTTGCAGCACATGGACTCCGTCTCCTATTTCGTTCCTTCTGTACAACCGACGTACGTGGACAGGTCGAGTTTCTTGACGTACTCCATGTCCCATGTGCAGAATCACCCTTCGGCTTCAAACTAAAGGATTTCAAAAAAGAAACTGCAAAACATCGGCAGTTCTTACACGGAACTTCCCACCACCCCATCTCCGTTTTTAAATCAATCATAACTGGAGAGGCGACACGCCTTAGACGACTAAACGAGATGGAGGAAGACTACTCACTGAGCCTTCAAAATCTCGGCAAGAAATGTCTGCGGTCGCAGTTTCCTCCAAGGATGGTTGAACTCACGTAAAAAACTGCAGCACAGTTTGAAGCTAAAGTGCGCCAAAGGCAGACAAAGAAAAACAGAAAGGACCTTGTAGTTTGGCCCACAGCCTTTCCAAAGCTGCTTAAAACTACCTTAGACGAAAGAAGGCTGCAGCCACAAGCGATGCTTGTCTACAAAAGACCTCCGACACTTGGAAGCGTACTTACCAACTACCGCGCAATTAGTCAACCGGCAAGTACCATCCCTTCCACTGGAAAGTCAATCCCGTGCGGCCACTGCTGTTTATGCGGTCATTATAAACAGGCAGAGAGCATGGTCTCGAAGGTTTTCACAGTTCCCACTCGCAATGGGAACATAGCACTGAAACAAGCACTTTGCTGCACCGACCACAGTATTTACATGGCGTCCTGTCGGCAATGTGGCAAACGATACGTCGGGCAAACAAAAAATTCATTTGCAACAAGGTGGAGAGGCCATAGAGCAGTATGTCGTGTTGCCTGCGAGGCTGTAGTGCTTTTCATTGCGTTTTTAGTCTATTATAATGTTTTAATATTTTATTGTTTACTTTTATTGGTTTGTTGATGGCTGCGCTCTGATTTTATTTATTTGTACTCTTACAGGAACTGATGATGCCACTTTGGCGAAATATATTTTCCTTTAAACAAAACGTCTGATCCTGTTTTTACTCATGTTTTTAACTATGAGTTTTACTTGTTAATATACGCGTCAGCGGAGCAGTGATCGACTGGCTAAAACCTGCCGCCGATGGTTTTTGATTCTATAAAGATACACCCTATTGTTGATCTATCAAAATTTGTTTCTGCTACAACCGATGGTGCCCCAGCTATGGTTGGCTGTTGCAAAGGTGCAATTGCTGTTTGGAATTGCCTAGAGAAAATTACGAGGAATTTTCCTAAGTCTTTGGACCCCAAACCAATTTATGGATACACCCCCCGTCAACACTTCTGCAGAATTTAAATCTTAAGATCCGGTTTCTACTTTTACAAAACACACAAAATTATTATCTACGCTTAATTTTTACTTACACAAAATATCTCACCTGGTTCAAGCTCATTGATTTGTTTCAATCTTGGACCATGTACTTGCAATTGCTCAGTTAGAGTTGTAAACTCTTGCAAGGAAGCATAAGTTTGTCCAAATATCACCAACTTGCTACCTAAAAAAATAATAAAAATCATAAGGCAAAATAAATTACAAGAAATTTGGTTGAAGTGCTGTTGAAATCTTAAATGGTAAGTGTTTTACATATACCTGCTGCTCACTCTTCTTACAAAAATGACAATCGACATGAATTTTAGTGAACAATTTAAAAGAGGCAACATTTCTGTTGGTGTGAGTTTGTGACTTGAGTGCAAAACATAGAATTTTCTAAACTTTTTAATGAGTATTTGCTGGGATCTCTGAAAAATCTGGGTTTGGTGTGATAGCCAAATATTATAGAAGTCCTTTTTCCTAAAAATGCAATGCTATGATGATTGTGATAACTGTTATTAGGGATGTTCAAAGTAGAATATCGAATCCAGATGGGATTCGAATCCAATTCTGCCGTTTATTTCGGGTAATTGGAACCGATATAATTTAACGTTTTACCGCCGATTGTTGCGCCTAATTGTACAAACGCGTGTGGCAAGTTGGCCTGTCGCGGCGGTGACCAATTTATAGTGCTTGATTTAAAAGTAGTCTCGTGGTGCAGTGTCAGCGTTTTTTCGGGCGACACATTACCACGTCTCGCGATAACGTTCGTCTAATAATTAATTGTCAATCAAGCATTATTGGGCGAGCGACTAACGTGTAATGTCTGGTGTGGAGTTTGCAATTGCCCTAAATGCGTTAAGTTGCAAAAGTAATATTACGTTGTAAAACGTGTTGGCCGTCTACAAAATGTGCTATAGGGTTACTTAAGGTCAACTTTAGGCAAATATTCAGCAAGGTTATGCAGTTATGCACATCGTAATTGTCAAGAATTCGTTATGTCGATAGTAACTTTGTATTCTTTGCAGTACATTATTTGACTGCATAACAGATCATGTTAGTCAAAAAAGAAGCACTAAAACCCAACAATGCTTTAAAAAACAGGACCAAATTGCTTTAAGACTTCTGTGTGCAGTGTTGCTTTAAGACTTCTGTGTGCAGTGCACTATTGGCAAAAATATAAGTTTTGGCAACAACCTGGACAGTTGACATAATACAGTTTAAAGAACTGCTTCAAATGACAGTTGTTAAGAATGTTAAACATATGGGAGATTTTTTTATTATAATGTACACATGTTAGCAAATTGTTTGGGCGATTTATTGCTGTGATTGTGGGCCCTGTAGGGTAGATTAAGATGAATCCCTTCCCCAAACAAAACCAAGGTTAGATAATTTAATAAAAATATACTAGGATTCGCTATTCTGGATTCGTTATTCTAGATTCGAAACCTATTATTCTAGAATACCTTGGGATTCTACTTTGAACATCCCTAACTGTGATGTACCTATTATTGTAGTAAAATCGATAGTCCATGCAGAGATACAGGAGCTGTTTATTTGGTGACCAATTAATTTATGTGTCAATTAAAAACTCAACAGCATAGGGATTTTTTTAATTATAAATCTACAGTTTTTAATTAGATAAAACCTAATTACACCAAAAAGGCAAAAAGGTCATATTTTATGCGTTTTAAGATTATGATTCCTTTTAAGATTATAATCAGTAATGAATAGTCATGTCCAGGGTTTTTTTTAAGGTTTGGTTTGGGTGACCGCTAAGTAGTTTTAAGAGACCGCAAGTGTTTCATTTAAATACCAAAAAATAGCCATATTAGTTGCAAGTTCAAATTTTGGGAAACCGCTGGAGAAATTTGGGGGACCGAAAACACCTTAAAAAAAAACACTGGTCATGTATATTTTTTTATTTATTATAAGTGAGGCGATTACTTTTGGACCTAAAATATAAAAAATTTCGACAAAGTCCAGTCATAAGAGCAAAATAAAAACAACATCAACGTTGCAATGAAATACAGTTTATTTAGAATAAGCTCAAAATAAGATTTAATACCAGTAGTCGCAATAATGTCTAAATCGGAATAAGTTCTAAAACCTGTTGGAAAAAGACTCATAAAATGTAGTCGCAATCAGTATGGCAGAATGCTGGCGACTTGGCGACTATGTCGGCCGAAGAATGAGCCAGAAAACCGAAGAAATTGGTGCAAAAAAAATTAATTAAAAAATAAATTTGAAAAAAAGTTTTTTGTTGTTTTTTTTTAATTTTTTTCCAACATCAAATTTGTAAAATACCTTGTGGTTGTTTACACACATATTTAATCACATCTATTTTACAATTGGCAGAAATTAATTTTGTTGTGTCATTTTGAAAAAAATTACGGTAGTGTGAAGCACGTTGTTTATAGTGAGAAAAAGCCAGTGTAAGGCTTATAGACTGTTTGTTATTTAAAAAAGTACACACTTTTGATCATGCAATTGTGACATGTTGGCAGTTTTACTTTGAATTGGCAAGTACTTCTATATTGAGTTGATTTCCTGTATATTGATTTGATTTCCCCATTCCTGTTAAATGGACAGGTATAACATTCACATCGGCATATTAAGGATCTACCAGGCTATGCTTCTCCACTTAAGGCCTAAAGTATATTTTTAGTTGTTTAATTACGCAAATGCAAAAAATTTTCGCGCTTCGCGCAAACTTAAGGCTGGTTTTGCTTGGTTTATCTGTCGTTGTTTTCAACAAATCTATCCCAAAGGTAATATGCATATTATGGGGCATGTTGCACTATGACAATTTCTATTAAATTTTATTATAAATATCATTATTTCGAGCAATATAAATTGGAAATTTATCCAAATAATATTTTTTCGTGCTTTTTAATCTCGTTTTGAGCAGCACGTTTTCAAACAGGTTTGCCTGAAAACAGCTATCTATGTAACACTTTTAAAGCAGGAAAGGCAGACAGGTACGTGCATCCCCAGGCCCCAGGTTGTACCTTCACATGTCCCTTATGTATTTGGTAATGACTTAATGTCACAAAAAATTTTGCGCCTTCGGGGCCTCGTTTTGTTGTCTAATTTACTTATTAATAGCCTTGTTTATCGCCAAAACATGACAAGGGTCATACATTCCTTAGGCGAACACATCATTTAAGTTTAGGGGCGCGACCAAAAACTGAAGAATTTTCGCCAAAAATGCTTGTCACCAGAAGGCTGGCAAGATTCTGTCGCAATAATGTCTAAATCGGAATAAGTTCTAAACCTGTTGGAAAAAGACTCATAAAATGGTCAGAGTCAGACCTATACAACTCTTTTAACTTACCCCAACCCAAAGTAACTCACTAACTCCCCTAATACAAGACCGTTGGTCCCGACCATCCCAAACCCTCTTTCAACAGTTTCATTTTTGCAACATGGTACTTATTAGAAATTAGATCTTATTCAGACGATTTAGTTCTGATTCTGTTGTGGATATAACTGCATATTTGGCTTTATTATATTGGTTTAACACAGCGGTTCTTAAACTTTTTGAAACACGCCCCCTTATAGAATTTTACCCAAGCTCGCGCCCACCTTGTTTCAAAATCAAAAACATAAGCATAACAGCAATTTTATTTTTAGGTAAGTTGCATCACATTTTTTAGGTAAGTTGCATGCCAAGGATGTAACTAATTTTAACCTAGCATTGCCATATTTTGAAAGTTGAATTTCTGACAAATTTACCGCGATTACAGTGGCCAACTCCAGATCAGAAGCCTTAAAAAACTCGGAAACCACGTTGAAAAGTTATGTGCCTTTGTATATAGTTTAAGTTACCAAAATTTTCATTTTCGATGGTGCGATTAGACGCACAGCGCACACTGGCTGATCTGAGTTCAACAAAACGGGTTAGACAGATTTCGCGCTTTTCATTTACATAATTTTCGCTTATCAGAACTGATGTGCGATTTTAAATATGTGCTACCTTTGTATGAAACTGAGATATACGTGGCTGGTTTGTAAACTAAACTTTCTGCTTCCCATTCAAATTCTACCATTTCTGAAGCATGGATATTTAGATAGGCTATTCTACTTGTATATCACTCGTGGATTTCCTTTTTTTCTTAAAAGTAAATTTAAGATCTTGACAAACTCAGCTTGAATTTTTAAAAGATATCATGTTTAATAATAAATTTCAAAGCCAAAAAGGTCGAGTAGATCGACAGCATCTTGATTAAGACGTTTTGGTACAAACTTGTGTCATCTTCAGTTAGTGTGGCTGAAAAGCAAATCAAAGCATCACTTATAAAAGGTAGGACGCAATTGTTATCATCTGAGTTTTTACATTTGGAGCCTTTAGGTGTTGAATAGGTAGAGCGGTGTAGATAAGGTGTCGACGTTCAGTTCAGGGCTGCAGTCTTCAATAGATAGCGACTCGAGTAGCCGCAATCTAAACACATCTGAAGCCCCTCCGAGCACTTCGGGTTTGCAAAAATCAACCTTATGGTCCGAGTGCTGCAGAAGATGTCTGCAAACCTCTGATTTCTCGTCACTCTGTGTTCTTTGACCCTCGTTAAAAGATTTCGTCGGGTTTGACCAATGTAGGAAGCACCACATGAACACGTTAATTTATACGCGACACTAGATCGCTGCATATGTTCCTGACGATCCTTTATTCGAAACGATTTCGTCATTTTGGTTGTGTCGTGGATCGATCGAAATCCAACTTTGCCACCAGTAGCGCGAAGTGCAAACCTGTGAATTTCACGGCGTATATGGTGTGAAGCTGGGCCTATGTATGGTAGTCGCATCAATATATAACGTAATTGCTTTTCTTTGCATTGTACTGAAGGTGCTTTTTCAACTTGGTGCTTATTATTAAAGAACTGCTTGATGCATTTGTCGAGAAATTCCAAGGGATATCCGTTACGTAGTAGCATTCGCTTGATCTTGCTTATGTCCACATGGATAACCTTGTAAGAGTTGGCAATCTTGTAAGCCCTCTGCAACAGGGAAAAAAAACAAATTATGTTTATACAGTCGAGGTGTAAAGCTACACCATTTAGTGTAGAGACCTGTGTGAGTAGGTTTCCAGAATGTCGATGTTCGGGTTACTCCGGCTGTATTTTCCACTAGAACGTCTAGGAAACTGATCGTTTTGTTATGTTCCAGCTCTTTAGTGAAGGATAGACTGGGGTGAACTGAATTAATACAGTTAAAAAACATGTCCAAAGATTTAACATTGGAAAACACCAAGAACATGTCGTCTACATAACGACACAGTAGCTCAGGCCTGTGATCGGGCTTTGGCATTGAACTGGAATGTAGTGTTTTCGGAGACCCAACACAGAAGCTTCTTTTCAGCCACACTAACTGAAGATGATACAAGTTCGTACCGAAACGTCTTAATCAAGATGCTGTCGATCTACTCGACCTTTTTGGCTTTGAAATTTATTATTAAGCTACATTACAGATCCGTGCATAGTGTACCCAAGATCATGTTTGTTATAGCAATTCGGCTAATAAACAACAGCTTGTCCAGATAAAAATGTTGTGTGTAGCTAAAATTACATTTTAAACAACTCTAAACAAGTGAGTTTACACAGTAGGTTTAGCGGCAGGCAAATGATGTTTACCTGCAACTCCATATTTACTAAAATATATATTATATAATATTGTTGTTTAGGCTTGTTTGTTTTGCCAACATTTAACTTGCAGTACAAACATAAAAAACATGCTAGGTAAAAGTTTCTAACTGAGCCTGATAAAATAGAACGCAATACGCAAAAATTCTTTTCAAAAGCGAAAACAAAATGATTAGAAAGTCCTAAACTTGGTTGTATGTGACGTAACAATGAAGAGTATTTTTAAACAATGAGCAGTATTAGCACTTCTCGAGTTACCCTCTGTGAATATTTGAGCTATTTATTAAACAATACGAAAATTAAACCAGTTTTGGTATTAACAAATATCGCTTGTAATCGCATGCGTGCGTGCGGCACACACCATGTTTTCCTTGAATAGCCGTTCATAGCGGGTACCTTTTCGTGGAATCATCTCTTCACAAAACGAAACTAGCCTTAAAATCAACAGGAATATTCTACATAATATAAAAAAATATGTGTGATAACTCTATGTTGTCCATTCAAATATCACATCACCTTAAATTAAAGTTTAGTCATAATTCATACAGAGTTTGTCAATTTTTCGCGCCACCCTTGTGAACCTCACATGCCCCCCAGTTTAAGAACCACTGGTTTAACATGTTTGCTGCGATTCCAAATTTTCGTTGTTTTCTTGTGTTGCGATTAGGGATGTTCAAAGTAGAATACCAAGGTATTCTAGAATAATAGGTTTCGAATCTAGAATAACGAATCCAGAATATCGAATCCTAGTATAATTTTATTAAATTATTTAACCTCAATTTTGTTTGGGGAAGGGATTTTTTGCTAACATGTGTACATTATAATAAAAAAAATCTCCCATGTGTTAAACATTCTTAACAACTGTCATTTGAAGCAATTCTGTAAACTGTAATATGTCCACTGCCCAAGTTGTTGCCAAAACCTATATTTTTGCCAATAGTAAGTACAATGCAGCACCGAACACAGAGCTCTTTAGCAATTCGGCCCTGTTTTTAAAGCATTGTTGGGTTTTTGTGCTTCTTTTTTTGACTAAAATGATCTATTATGCAGTCAAATAATGTACTGCAAAGAATAAGTTACTATTGACATAACGAATACTTGACAATTACGCTGTGCATTACTGTATAACCTTTCTGAATATTGGCCTAAAGTTGACCTTAAGTAACCCTATAGCGCATTTGGTCGACGTCCAGCACCTCTTACAACGTAATGTTACGTTTGCAACTTAACGCATTTAGGGAAATTGGGAACTCCCCACCTGAAATTACACGTTAGTCGCTCGCCCAATGATGCTTGATTGACACCTAATTATTAGACGAACGAGACGCGGTAATTGGTCGCCCAAAAAAACGCTGACACTGCACTACCAGGTTACATTTAAAGCAATCCCTCTAAATTGGTCGCCGCAGCGACAGGCCAACTTACCACACGCGTTTGTACAATTAGGCGCGACAATCCGCGTTAAAACATTAAATTATATCGGTTCCAATTACCCGAAATAAACGGCAGAATTGGATTCGAATCTCATCTGGATTCGAATCCAAGGATTCGATATTCTACTTTGAACATCCCTAGTTGCGATTACCTTTAACTTTCTGTAATGCTAGCTGACGCCAGAGCTTTCCCGCCAAATTTTGGTGCCTTTTTTTCTTCGCTTTAAGGAGTTCTTTCAGAAAGTTTAATCGTTTGGACACCGGTGGGTCAAATTGCATTAAACACAAACTATATTGTAGCCAGTGCGATTTGACCCACCGGTAATTCTAAGCAACTTATAGAGTAAAGCTTAACTATTTGCTTGTGTGATAGATCGTAGGTAATATATTATTAGTAATTTCTGTTTTAATTGTTGCAAAATGAATCGTGCATCATTTTATTGGGTTGCAGTTGTCGAATATTTTGTCAGGGGGTATTTTTCGGGGCCTTATTTTCATGGGTGGTTCAATAGTTGGGTTATTATATAAAGGGTTATTTACTAGGTTACTTTTTTTGATATTATATATTACACTTTGGTTTATTCGTTTTACGGTTTTCAATATTTTTAAAATTTAGTTTTTTCAAACCCCCTCCAAAAATATGCACACCCAACCCTTGGGCCCAAACCACAAAAATATAATAAGTACAACCAACAGTTTTCTAATAAATTAACTTTTTGTATTAATTTGCCATAAAACCACCCAATTGTTGGGTTGTTCACCCCTAAAATACAAACAAGGGATTCGTAATTTTATTTTTATAGTTTACTAGCGATTTGGTTTACATCAATAGCATATTGACGAACATTACAAAAGGTAGATATATTGCTAGACATTACTGTCGCTAGGTAGAAGTAGAGAGCCTCAAATAACTTAACAGCACACTATTTTATAGCGAAAAAATAGGACCCGCTCATAATTTTGAACCAATTAACATAATAAACATAAATTTTAAAGAAAAAACCCAAATATGTTAAGTTTTAAAGTTTAACTGTATGAGTACCAGATAATAAATCGTCAAAACTATTTGAGGAGCAGTTAACAACGCATCGCCGCGAACGTGAAAAAACACAGTAATTTTTTTTGTACGACCCACCGGTGGGTCGTATCAAAGTGAACTTGTTAATACCATGGTATTAAAGAAAAAACTGCTTTAGATATTGTTGCTTATAAGTTTTATTGTAATTTCGGCCCATTAAATAAAAATTTTATACTAAAAATTAGGGTTGGGCATTTGACCAGTCAAATAAAATCCAGTAAATTTTGACCGGTCAAATATTGGTCAAATACTATACACACTATCAAAATGCATTTCAAGTTAAAACAAACCTTGATTTTAACTTTAATTAAATATATGAACGTTTGGCTCAAGTACAATGTTTTGTAAAACAAAAACAATTATTTTTTGACTGACATTAATAGGAATTTTTACAAACCATGCCTATCTTGCAAGCAATACTATGGCAGTATTTTAGTAATTTTTACCAATACTACAAGCTACAACCACCAAGTTAAGCCAACAAGTTTATTAACAAAATTTAACAACAAGTAAATGGATCAGTAAAAAATATTCTTACTCCTCGTCACAACTTTTGTCACTCTCTGAATTTTCTAAATCATTACCAGGGTCCACTAAAGACAGGGATTTGGTTCTTCTAAATTTTTAAGTAGCCTAAATTGTGGTATACCCCAACTAGTGTTTCCTTTTATGACAAACGCGATGCATCATATACATGCATTTATTTTAAACAAAATAAATCTACTTTGCTATTACAAACACTTTGTTATTACCAAAGAACATGCGTTTGCATCAGGTAAACCCTACAATTCTATATTTGATTTATTTAAAAGAGTTACAATCAAGGTTATTAAAAACTCATAATCACAAAACAACTCTTAAAAAATTGCAAAACATTTGAATCCAATATGAGTATTTGACCGGTTAAATAAAGTGTGGTCAATTGACCGTATTTGATGGTCAATTGACAGGCTTGCCAACCTTACTAAAAATAATTAAATTAAAAATTTTTTTTTTTAAATTTTGACCTAAATACAATGATTTAAATAATGCATTGTTGCATGAAGTATCCCAATAGTGTCTTGACATCATTAGTCACTTGTTTTTACTGTTCCAATGACAAGTTTAAATCAAATAAGCTTTTTATGTTAAGAAGAATTAGATAATTTGGACTCAATTTATTAGCTTGTGGCGCTCTAGAAACGCTACAAGCCCTTATAACACAAAAACTTCATTACTAGGGTGAATAATATTTGACCTAACAAATAAGAAATTTTGGCAAAGTCCAGCCATAAGAGCGAATATAAAACAACATCTACATAAAAAATTAAAATTTTAACAAATTTGGCCTAAAAATAATTAATTTTGACAAAATTTTAACCTGTTAAAAATACATTGACATAATTATTATAGTTGTTTGAAGTATTGCATTAGTGTCTTGGCATTATCAAAAACACGTTTTTTATATTATACTGTCTACCATTATACTGTCAAAACAACGTGTTTTATTAACCCAATGTGTTTTTTTCACCACATAATTTTATTATATTTATAAATATTTAAATTTATAAAATGAACTAAATATGCCTAGCAAACATGTAACTATACCAAAGCTGTATATTGGGGATTGTTTGTAGACCATGAGCTAAAAAAACACTAAGGTAGAAACAGGCATGTACTTCAGGTAAAATTATAATAACCAAACTCGATAATCTTATTCAGAAAATTCAAAACTATGCACCAAAAGGAATGAAATACTAGGAGACATTAGTGACAGAAGTAGGTGAAACTTAAAAAAATATATTCTTTCACAAATTGGGACATTTATTCCGATACCACAATATTTTGAACAAAATGTATCATGATCCGATTTAATACCACATGAAGGTATTACTATTGTCAAAAAGCAAATTAGATTAAATTAAAACATCTAAGATTACTCTTTTCAGGTTTATTGATCAAAACTCGCTCTAACATTAAGAAATTAGTTACCTTAGAGATTTAACCTTCTATAAGTTTACCTTAGTAAAAAAATTATTTTTAGAAAATTTGTCAAGTGTCCCAGAACCTAAACAAGTGCAGATCACAGTAAACTTGGACATGTATTTTAGGTGTCCAATAACATAGGGAAAAGTTTTTTAAGATTATGTGGATGAAATAAAGGCAATTTAAGATGTTTCTTTATAATAAAAAAGGGAAAGCAGACAATTTCAGGTTGTCATGGGTCTCGCCAAACAAATTCTAAAATTAATATTGTTGAAGTAATTTAATTTTTTTAGGGCAGGGGCGTAGCGTGGAGGGGTATCTAGGAGTCTTGACACCCCCCTTTGAAATCTTAGTAAACAATTATCACAAAACTAAAACCGCGATTGTTGCAATGTTACATCGGAAACATGTCGCTAAAACGTCTAAGTTAGGCGCAGCTAATTTCCTCTCTGTTCGCTGTCTGCTCTAATATTCAATATTGATTAACAACAAATTTTTTTTAACTGAAGCAAATTCTTAAAAGGTGGTATAATGATGAAGGCATATTCTAAGCCCGGTCTTATTTCCCCTCAACCGCAGCTTGTATTTTAACTGACTTGGCACACTGCTCGGCGCAGATGTTGCGCTAATCGTTGGCATAATAACACCTGGGAAAATCGATCTTTGTTTAGTATGGCAGGCGGAAAAAGGTGTGTGTAATTTAACGCTAGTCCCGTAGATGGAACTTGGGAAACTGTGCTGCTGACAGTTTATGATTCTTCCAAAATTAATCACACATATTTTACGGTCTTGGTTTAATTTTTCTCCTGACTGGAGTGTCGACGACGCACGTGTTCGCATATGAGGTCATTACAATCACTATTTTATGACGTCATTGTTCATTAATGACAGATGGAAAATAGGGGAATTAAGTTGAAAATTCGGGACACCTCCCTTTAAAAGCGGCCTTTCTGGGCATGGGTGCCCAACTCAAACTTGCTGACATGCCAATTTTTATGCTATAAGTTTCCCGTGCCAAAGTTTAGTAGCTGATTCTTTCCAATAATAAAAGCGTTTTTTTACAAATAATAAAACGTGTAGTAGCAGTGCAAATTACCACGAATTAATCTCAAAGTGTCTTTTAGGAGGCTTGCATGCTATTTTTTATTGGGTCGCGTGCTACGTGCCGCTTGTTAGACACCCCTGTTCTAAGGACTAGAAATACCACTAATGACCAGAGCTAACTATGGAATGGCACAGTTTTAACTAAATAGGGAGAAATTAGTTGCTGAAAAGTTTTAAACCTGCTGCAAATTCGGGATACCATAATGTAATCACAAAATGTTGTTGTGTTTTTAAACTCCTCTTTACAATCAAGGTATTTATGAAATTGTGTTTTGTGGTGCTTTAAAAGAGTATCTTTGATCTACTTACTTTACATTAAGTCAAACCTGCTCCTATAAATTATTGTAAATGGTCCTAATGTACACTTGTTTTTTTCCCCTTTATCAGGGTTAACATTTTTTTTTTATTTAATATTAAAATTAAAATATTTCATGTAATTTAAAGGTCAGCTCAATTAAAATCAATTAGAATAAAAAATCAGCTCAAAAGACCCAACAGCTCCATTAGAATGAAAAGTTACTTTCTGTTGCTAAAAACAAAAGTTAGGCAGACAATTTAGCTAAAATTGTTTTTTTTACCGCACTTGACTACAAAGTGTTAGGCGAAATGTGGCATTTTTTATGGCGCAAAGCAACCTGCAGCGAAAAGTTATTGAAGCACAGAAAAACCAGAATACGAGAAAAATAAAGTGTGAGGATTTTTAGAAAAATGGAAAACAGGCAGGTCATGGCTACTAAATTCACGAAATGGTAAGCAGTGCAAGTGGTGCATAGAGCAATTTGGGAAAATAAAACATCGATATTGTTTCAAGCGTAAACTGCTTTATGGGTAAAAAAAAAAAAAAAAAACCGTGCTAAGACAGAAATTTGCAGATGACATGCCAAAAAATTTGGAAAAACCCTGCTACTTTTTAACAAATTTTTTATCCACTTCTTTGAATGTTTTTGAAAAAAAACTCTTCCAACTGTTTCAAAGTTATTTCCTGAATGATTTACCCTGCTTACGCGAGTATATTACATTTTATCATTTAGTATGAAAAAAAATGTTTCTTTAGACAGCATTTCTGGGTGTGTAATGTGTTAATTAGCTATAAAACAGAAGGTTGACTGTCAAATGACTTTAATTTTAATGAAAGCAGTTTAAAACTATAGATATATATAACACTGTATGGCTGTCCTGTTCAACCAAGCCTGGTAAAGTAGGCATTTTACTTAAATGATTTGGCCAAATGGGATATGCCACTATAGAGCACCTAAATCAATATTTTGTTTGCTTGTTATTACTTGCTTTTTTATATGTGGAAATATAACATTTTCTCACCTTGAATAGCAACTTCTGTAACAAAAACACTACAGGAGCTATTTTCTTGGGGTGTAATGCAATCCTCAAACATGATTTTGTATCACCTTAAGATTTTGCATACTACAGATAAAACATATGTACTGAAAATATAAAAACAATTTAAGGGTTATGAAAAGTACAGCATAGTAGTTTTCAGAAAAGTTGATTTCTGTATAGCCAATAATGCTATTTGTGTAATTTATTTCAAAAAACCAAAAGTATTTATTTAATATTGAAATCCACCATCAAAATAAGACCTTAATCCATTTAATATTCCTGGCAGTATAATTATTATTGCAATATTAAACACAAATGAAAAATTAGTATCAAAATATATTCATATTTGTGGTAATTGTAAATGCAAAGTGAGCAAATTTCAACAGCAACATCCAGCATATATTAGCTTTTTCTTGGTATATGCAATATTAGCAGACCTAGGCTGTAAACCCCAAAAAATGCCAGACGTAAAATGATCAACATGGGTTCTGATATAAACTTTTAAAACATATTATTAGGGATGTTTAAGTATATTATCAAATCCTTGAGATTTAAATCCAATTGGAGAAAATGCGCGTGTTGCATTGAACTCACTATTTTGGTAAAAAAATAATTCATGGCAACAACCTAGACATGTATTGCAGTTTACACAACTGCTTCAAACGACAGTTGTTAAAAGTTAAACATTTGATAATATGTGTTTTGCGAATAATTGCTGTTGCTGTAGGCCCTGTATAGGGTATATTAAGATTAATCCCTCCCCTAAACAAAAGAGGTTAAATAATTTAATATAATAATAGTAGGATTCAATATTCTGGATTCAGTATTCTAACTTCAAAACCCAAAGTTCTACTGTACAATCCCCTAGGATTCTACTTTAAACATTCCTACATATCATATTGTATATAGGAAGTATATGAGCTTTTTCCACAGTAATTAGCAATTTTAGAATTTGAGACCTACTATCAGAATGTTGTTTTTTGCTTCTTGTTGCTAATAATCTAGCAATGGCTATAAAGTCGGCTTGTATTTGTCTTGCTACTTATGTTGTCAGCTGCACACGTACACAACTGGATTCATTACAAAAGATTTATTTTTGAGATTTTTCGATACATTTAATGAAAAAGTACATATTAAGGGTGGTGTGGAATTGGCTGTTGAAGACAAACATTTTTTCTGGCCGTTCTAGTGCTAAAGAACTTAAATTGGATCACTCAAAATGTTTTTAAAAAAACTAAACATGTAAAAAAATACAAAACAGCACATGCCATGTTTAACACGATACCAAATAGTTTTTTTCAACGACACTTTCCAATACTGTAACTTTAGCTGTACATTAAATAAATTTAAAAATATTTAAAGACTTTTGTATACCATAGAGCAGTGGTTCTCAAACTGTGGTACGCAAACCACCGGTGGTACGCGAGAGTCTTTCAGGTGGGACGCGACTAACTTCAGCATACGTATCAATTTCGAAAACGTTCAACTTTTTTTTTACACTTTTAGATTGGGTAATTTGCCGTGCTGAATTTTAGTTACCTTTAACCTGAGGTTTCGCACGTTTATGACGTAACACTTATCTTGTTCAAGATAATAAAACGCTAATTGTTAGCTGGTTTAATATATATGTAGTTATTAGGGATGTTCAAAGTAGAATATCGAATCCTTGGATTCAAATCCAGATGGGATTCAAATCCAATTCTGCAGTGTCAGCGTTTTTTCGGGCGACCAATTACCGCGTCACGCGATAACGTTCGTCTAATAATTAAGTGTCAATCAAGCATTATTGGGCGAGCGACTAACGTGTAATGTCTGGTGTGGAGTTCGCAATTGCCCTAAATGCGTTAAGTTGCAAAAGTAATATTAGGTTGTAAAACAACACTAAAACACTTAAGGTCAACTTTAGGCCAATATTCAGCAAGGTTATGCAGTTATGTACAGCGAAATTGTCAAGAATTCGTTATGTCAATAGTAACTTTGTATTCTTTGCAGTACATTATTTGACTGCATAACAGATCATGTTAGTCAAAAAAGAAGCACTAAAACCCAACAATGCTTTAAAAAACAGGACCGAATTGCTTAAGACTTCTGTAAATATGCTGTTGTTACCAGGCATAGTATATTTAAAACAGGTTCCTCTGGCAATATATATTATTAAGACTTCTGTGTTCAGTGTTTCATTGTACTCACTATTGGCAAAAATATAAGTTTTGGCAACAACCTGGACAGTTGACATAATACAGTTTAAAGAACTGCTTCAAATGACAGTTGTTAAGAATGTTAAACATATGGGAGATTTTTTTATTATAATGTACACATGTTAGCAAATTGTTTGGGCGATTTATTGCTGTGATTGTAGGCCCTGTGGGGTAGATTAAGATTAATCCCTTCCCCAAACAAAACCAAGGTTAGATAATTTAATAAAAATATACTAGGATTCGCTATTCTGGATTCGTTTTCTGGATTCAGAACAGTAAGCAATTCAAAGACAATAAATGAGTTGCAAATGACTTTAAGGCAACCCTACATAAGGATTAGTAAGTACTCTTTTTTGTTTTAAAATTACTTTAAAAATATAAAATGAGCATAATACCAGAATATATCATGTTGATTCTAGTAATTTTATAATATTTTGAAGACATTTATAATAAGCATCACTATGACAAATCCAGCAATGCAAGTCAGCGTTTTATGGTATTTTGTGCTAACATTATATCCATAGGCCTAGGGTGTTTGCAATCGTAGGCACTGCACTTTTAAAATCCCAGGGCATTTTTTGAACCAGTATTTAAACAAGGGGGGTTCCTGAAATTTCAACTTCGGGAATTCCCTTATTTTCCTTCTGACGGAAAATTAATAATGACGTCATAAAATAGTGACGTGAATGGCGTCGTAAATATATAACCATACACAGCCAATTTGTGTCCAGGAAAAGTGAACCTTTAAGACGCAAAGCGAACTCGTGCTTTGAAACAGCTTAGTGTGCAATCGTTAACTTCAGGCGAAAAACTAAACAAAGACCGTGAAGTATGTGTAATTGATTTTGATAGAATTATGTTTCTACTATCAGCAGCGCAGTTTGCCAAGTTTCATGTACGGGACCACGCTAAATTACAAGCACGTCTTTCGCCACCTGCAATACGAAGATCGTTTTTCCGGGTGGAATTATGCCATAATTTGCGCAACATCTGCGCCGAGCTTTGTGTCAAGTTAGCTAAAATACAAGCTGCGGTTTGGAGAAAATAAGTTGTGTCAATTGCACACTAAAAACGTGGTCATTGGACATGAAAATAATTTTGCAGTAACTATCATTACATAAAAAAGGCGACTTTAAACAGTAACAGTTAGACCACCTTTTCAAGAGAATCAGCATTAGTTACAAAAATGCAGTTGTTACACCAACATTTAATACTAGCGCATACAGCAAACAGCGGGAAACAGTACCCTAAACAAACCAAACGCGATAATATTCCTTGTGAAAAGGGGGGGGACCCGAAGCCCGGCCCTCAATACACCACCGGTCATTACCAACAAAACGTAGCAGGTCTCGCTAACCAATTTTGCGATTCCGCATATTAGGTTTAAAACAACCGTTATGTCTCCTGTAATTTTGTCAGAAATAATTGCACTCAAAGCTAATGCGTGCTTTGTCCTGTATTTAAATGATGAAGGAAGGTTAGTGCCAATCTACTTTGAGCAGTGTTCTTAACTTATTCCGCCATGGCATACGTTCAGAACGAACAAATTTTTTGGGGCTATGACGGTATAAAAAATTGAAGAGACTTGTGCGAGAGGAGTCAGCGTTATTGAAAGAGTATTTTATATGTGTTTGGCGTATAAAAGCTTATGTTCGGAATATTACGTTTATTTATCGATTTGAGTGACCAAACGTCTCAGCATATTTAACATTATAGGAGTTGTGACACTAGACCAGCGTTTCTCAAAAGCACCGTTGCGCCGTGGATGGTGGCCAGGTGCGCCGCGAGAAAATGGGGAAAAAATGTTACAAAAATTCTGTATTATTTGTAGAATTTGGGAATAATTTTAGAATAAACTCTAGTCGCTATTTTCTGTGAATAAACATTGAGAAATATGACTGGATTCGTAGCCCTTATTGAAGTCTCAATGGTTGATGTTGGCTCTTCGCTAACAAAGAAAGTGGAACTATTGCAACATATCTAGCGGGGCTTCCGCAATAAGACCGCAATTAAAACAACAGCAACTTCGGCATAAAAAACAGTTCGGATTAAGACCAAAATAAGACTAATACCTAATACTCGTAATTGCGTTTAAATCAAAATACCACCTAAATTCGTCCTAATAAGGCCTAAATGGCAAGAATAAGGCCTTTGCAACCTTTTACTTAACCCCAAACTTCACCAATAACTTCAACACAAACTCCCCTAATAATTTTAACCATAACCCAAATTCTAATTCTACCCATTAGTGCGCACTTTTTTTCACAATGTGCGCACATTTCAAAACACCTTCAAAATGTGCGCACATTTTTAAGTTAGAACTCTAACTATAACTTGAAAATGTGCGCACATTGTGAAAAAAGTGCGCACATTTTTGAAGGCAGTTTAAAATGTGCGCACATTGTTAGAAAAAAGTGCGCACATTTTTGAAGGCAGTTTAAAATGTGCGCACATATTTGCGCACATATTTGCAAAATAACGCCACGTCCCCTGTTGCCAAACAGAGGCAAACAATCCTGTGCCAAAACACTATGGCACCCAAACGTCGACATCAAAACGGCCGATGCCAAAGAATATGTCCTTTAATCGAGTTTATTCCGATTTAAATGTTGTTGCTTTTGGGGCTTATTCTGTGTTTCCATCGAACTTTAACATACCGTGAGTTTTCATAATTTACAATATGAAAAGTTGGATGAGATATATGACACCCCTGAGGGGATTGTTAAAAATCCACCTTAATTTAGTTATGTAAATGGAAAAAATAAAGGCTGTAGGGTTGCAGACGGACTCGGAATTTGACGAAATCACACATTTGGTCGGAGTCGAACTCCGAAGTTGGAGTTGAGTTGTTTTTAACCGACTCCGCAAGCTGCTTTATAGATAATAGAATTGGGAGCCTGATGTAATAAAAATTGCCAGCAAAAATCAGAGTATCCAAACAAAGTTAGCAGTCGACTCGCTCGTCAGGTGCGCTGCCGTGTTTTGAAAGGTTTACAAGTGCGCCTTGGGGTGAAAAAGGTTGAGAAACACTGCACTAGACGAAGCACTGTGTTATACGGCGTTCAAAAGTTATGAAATAGATTAACACTTGTCTATTTTAGCCTCAGTAATTGGCTTGACGCATATTTATCACAGAAGATTTTTCACTTCACACAAATTTCTTATCAGCTTAAGCTTGACCTACGTTAGCGCGACCTGGTATTTCATATTTTCCGCGCCGCTATGGCTTATTAATAGGTGCAAACGAACACTTTTAGAGATGGTAATTCTCCCCATGTAATTCAGGAAAGTCGCGCATACTGTTAGTGAACCACGATTGCGCTAGCTGTAATATGTAGTGTTCACAGAAGTGGAGTTTCACACTAATTGTACACAAAACTTGGGCGAATTCCAGGGCGTATTGACGCCCTGCAAGAAATTCATAGCGTCAAAAAATGCTCTGCACACCCATGTTCGGCGCCTATGTTTGCAATATTACTTCACAGATTACCAGCAAAGCTCCCTGAATTAGCATTGTCGGACATATTCAAGGCTTCCCTAAATTTGACAGTAGTAGCGTGGGCTAGTTAAAATGCGCTTTACAAGACCTACACTCAGTTTTAAGGATCAGGAAGATGGCAAATCCAGAAAAAACAATTTGTGTTACAAAACAGTTTGATCTCTTTAAGACCAAGCAGTAACAAACAAAACGGTATACTACGTTGTTTGGTGTGTTAATGAAAATGCTTCGCCGTCTGCAGCAAAAACATTATTAAAAGGTATGTCTATACTAGTTTGTAGGTGCATTCATTTTGTTACATTGTCTACTTTAAACTTGTATTTAACCGAAATTAAGGCAACAGACATCAAATGCATACACATTTGAAATAAAGCAGAATTGCTTGCAAAGCAATGATTGTATTTAAATGGTACCAGCGATGGTGATTAGTAACATGTCTAAGACTATTTGAAAATATTTGAATTTAGAAATTCTTCTGAGGTTTCCTACGTTTTTTGCAAGGTTTTAGCTTTAATGGCCAGATTCCGAATAACAAAAAAGGAAAACAGGTTAACACCAGTCTATTTCAGATTCAGTTGGTGATGGCTTTACACATATTCAACCATATTAGATTTTCATTGAAACACAAAGTTCTTATCAGACTAAACTTGACCTATGTGAGCTTGTATTTTGTGATTTTAGCAATTTGGTTTATTTAAGACAGGGGTTCCCAACCTTTTTTGCGGGAACACACAATAAGACCTAAAAAGCAACAATACATAAAGCCCAAAAAACTATAAAACCATAGTATTAAGACAAACGACATAATAAAGCCAATTACGCAGTAATATCCAGTACAGCATACGATCAAAATCGTCTGACTAAGACCTAAATCTGTCAGAATAAGGCCTAAATTCATCAGAATTAGTTCTAAATTCATCGGAATAAGGCCTAAATTCAACGGAATAAGGCCTAAATTCAACGGAATAAGGCCTAAATTTAACAGAATAAGGCCTAAATTCTTTGGAATAAGTTCTAAATTCATCGGAATAAGGCCTAAATTCAACGGAATAAGGCCTAAATTCATCGGAATAAGTTCTAATTTAATCGGAATAAGACCTAAGTTCATTGGAATAAGGCCGAAATTCATCGAAAGAAGGCCTAAATGGCCAGAATAACGCCCAAACCTGTAAGTAGAGGGTATGGGACGATCGGGGGCCATCGGTCTGGCATCAACCGTTTTGGTGACTACAATTGGACGCCCTAGTCTGACCGGCGCCGCTGTTTCGGCACCGGATTTTTTGTCCTGTTTGGGGTTATTGGTGGGTAATGGGTGGGGTTAGAAAATGGGTTAGTGTTGAAACTTTTAGGGGAGTTAGTGATGTACTTAGGGGTGGGGTTTGGGGTTAGTTAAAGTGTTGTTTAGGCCTGATTTTGACCTTTTAGGTCTTATTCCGACGGATTTAGGACTTATTACGATTTAGACGGTACTAATACCATAGGTATGTAATTGGCCTAATACCATAGGTATTAGTGCTATTTTGGTCTTATTCCGAATTGTGTTTTATTCTGACGTTGGTGTTGTTCTTATCTTGGTCTTATGGCTGGAGTCCCTTTTTCACACCATGGCCCCCTTCGAAAATTTTGAGAAATCAATGGCTAGGGATGTTCAAAGTAGAATCCCAAGGTATTCTAGAATAATAGGTTTCAAATCTAGAATAACGAATCCAGAATAGCGAATCCTAGTATATTTTTATTAAATTATTTAACCTCGATTTTGCTTGGGAAGGATTAATCTTAATCTACCCTACAGGGACAATCACAGCAATAAATCGCCCAAACAATTTTCTAACATGTGTACGTTATAATAAAAACAATCACCCTTCTGTTTCACATTCTTAACAACTGCCATTTGAAGCAGTTGTGTAAACCGTAATATGTCAACTGTCCAGGTTGTTGCCAAAACTTATATTTTTGCCAATAGTGAGTACAATGCAACACTGAACACAGAAGTTTTAAGCAATTCGGTCCTGTTTTTTTAAGCATTGTTGGGTCTTAAAGCTTATTTTTTTACTAACGTGATCTGTTATGCAGTCAAATAATGTACTGCAAAGAATACAAAGTTACTATTGACTTAACGAATTCTCGACAGTTACACTGCGCATAACTGCATAACCTTGCTGAATATTGGCTTAAAGTTGACCTCAAGTAACCCTATAGTGCATTTTGTGGACAGCCAGAACGTTTTACAACGTAATGTTACTTTTGCAACTTAACGCCTTTAGGGAAATTGCGAACTCCACACCAGACATTACACGTTGATCGCTCGCCCAATAACGCTTGATTGAAACTTAATTATTAGACGAACGTTATCGCGAGGCGCGGTAATTGGTCGCCCGAAAAAACGCTGACACTGCACTACCAGGTTACATTTAAAGCAAGCACTGTAAATTGGTCGCCGCAGCGAGAGGCCAACTTACCACACGCGTTTGTGCAATTAGGCGCAACAATCCGCGGTAAAACATTAAATTATATCGGTTCCAATTACCCGAAATAAACAACAGAATTGGATTCGAATCCAAGGATTCGATATTCTACTTTAAACATCCCTATCAATGGCCCCCCATTTTTTTCAACCTTTTGAAAAAATTAAGGAACAAAATTTTAATTAAAATATTAGTTTATACCAGGGGTCGGCAAACTATGGCCCGCGGGCCAGATCGGGCCCACCAATGTAGTTCATCCGGCCTGCCACTTCTTTGACAAACTAGACACTAGTACATTTCAAATTCTTTTTGACTATTTTAACTGCGTAAGTGCTAAAAAATTAGCGCAAATGATTTTTCTACATCCGGTTTGTTTACGTTTTGGGGCTGTCTTTTGAACTGGATCAGCATTTTTTTACCGTTGCGCCGTGGAAAACTGCGAAGTTCGTCGCGGACAAACGAAAAACATATTAAAAAATATTGGGAAGATATTTTTTAGCATTTTTTTTCTTTTATATTTTTGGCAATGTAATAATAACTTGCAAGAAATTTAAAAGAAATGCAGGTATACCAAAAAAAATGCGCTCGCTTCGCTCACCAGGTGTGCCATTTCACCATAAGGGTAATAAAAACTGCACTAGATTAACTATTAAGATTGTGGCGTTTCCTTAAAGTAGTTTTTTTACATTTTATTAGTAGTGTGGATGACGACGTGTGAACTTGAATTTTAAACCAAACAAACGTTTTTTTTCGCACTTCACGCCAACACTTTACTTCCTCCTTAAATGCAATTAAACACGGTTTTAAGTGCAAAAAAAGATCCGAGGCCCGCCTGATTAAAAGTTGTTCTAACATTTTAATAAAACAATTTTTAGTTAGTATTTTGTGCGGCCCGCAGAGATTTATTGAGTTTGGTTTTGGCCCGCGACTAGAAAAAAGCCGACCCCTGGTTTAGACAGTAACCGGTTAATTAGAATGATTAAATTATATAAATACAACACGCAATAAACATTATAGTACATTAATTAGTTATTACATATTCAGTTAATGTGATGGTTGAGCTTGTTTGTTTTTTTGCTCTGACAATGTCTTAATTGTTAGTAGAGTGGTGGAAAGAGCCAGCCGCATGTCATATTGAATATGACACTGCGCTGCGTTGTCTTCAAAAGTACTATTGTTAAAACCAACATTCACAACTAGGCTATATATTGATGGGAAAGGCAACGAGCATGGCATAACAATTTCATTAAGCTTAGGGTGCGAATTGCTAAGTTTTGCCCAAAATGTGGTCAAACTATCTTAAAGCTCAATCGGGTTGCCGTCTCTTCTTACGGCTTCAATTTCTTTTGTTATAGTGGAGTAGACTTAGAAATAATAAACTAAAAGAACATATTATTTTTGAAATTTTTTCATGGCTCCCTTGAAAAAGGCTCGTGGCCCCCTAGGGGGCCATGGCCCGCAAGTTGGGAGCCCCTGATTTAGGAGAGGGTACTTATTTCCCACACGGTTAGTGAACACGAATGGTGCTATTGCGCTATCTCTCTTATTATATTCACAGAAGTGGATTTGCATATTAATGGCACATGTAACTTAGTCAACTGCCAGAGTGTTTTGACTCCTTCAAGTTTTGATGCCGTTATGACTTATGAGGTTATTGTTTAACTTGAACGTTGTTAATTTTCAAAAGTTAAACCCAGTGGTAGATGCCTTTGTAAAGGTTTATACTTGTGATGTACCCAGCGATAAGAATTTACTTTTTGTATGTATTTCAATTGTTATTGTAAGAGTATAAGCAATTGCTGCATTTTTTTAGTAACAATAAGTTCAAATGTAAATGTCTTATGACAATATTTGTAAACAGTGTTTTTTAAGATGTTTTGAGGGACCGAAACGATCCAGTAAACACTACGGTATTTTAAGATATCGCCTACTTTTGTAACTACTGCTGTGAAGGGTAATACTAATTTACAGAATGATAAATGGTTGGAATGGTTGGAATGGTCGGAATGCTTACTAATTTAAGTGCTACCCCGTTAAAACAATTATTAAACCAATGCACAATATTTGAATTAGGGTGGGGGTTAGCGTTTGGGTGAAGGTGGGTCAAGTGTTATTATATTTAATAATAATACTGTGAGCGTTCTGACCATTCAACATTGCGTAAATTAGTGCTACCCGCTGTTAATTAGCAATTAGTCTACAAAAGTATGATGTTGCAATCTCTCAAAGTTCATACCGGTCAACTAAGCCAAAGCTTAAAAAAATAACGGTCTGTGAATATTTTATATTGCAATTATGTTTTAGATATGAATGGAAACCATTGTGCAATGACCCACTATAAGGCGTCGCTCAAATTACGTTGTGTTATTTTTTCACTAAAAATTGTAAAAAAATATTTCGGCCAAAGGAATTGTTTACATTGCTTTCAGCATAAACTGCTTTATGGGTCATCAATTTGTTCATCCATTCATGGAAATAAACGAGCAGACTAAAAACTATAATGGGCGCTGGTCTAGAATCCTACCACAGTTCTAAAATCAACGCACAAAATTTGAGTTAGCATGCGGGTTAGCGTTTGGGTGTGGGTGGGTCAAGTATTATTATATTCCAAATTTAATAATAATACTTGACCTACCTTAACCCAAACGCTAACCTGTACCCTAACCCAAATGGTGTTTCGTTGTGGTAGGATTCTAGACCAGCGCCCTATAATGTATGTTTATGTATAGAAACAACAAGACAGGTTAACGATAGCTGAGTTTTGTACAACAGCAAAATGAAAAGTTTGTCTAACGCATGGGATGATGAATAAACATGAGTACATTTATCCTTTTTATGTCGGTGCAGTTTTGAAACGTCGAAAAAATCTCGCGAGTGCACTTGACTTACTTTTCACAATGGATTTCGAAGATTACTTAAATAGGGTGGTGTCAAAAAACAACTTATCATTTAACTATTACCAATTTTTTAGCAATTCGATAGGATAATGATTTCTAGTAACAATTCTAACACTTTACAAAACTAGTAAAATTCAGACTGATTTTCACAGAAGACAAAAAGGATAAACCTCGTTGTTCGAATCACCATAAATCCAATGAGACTAAGTTGTTATTTGTCGGAAACATTTTTTTAAATATAAAATAAAAACTCAGTCCAAATGTTGCGTAGTTTATACTCAGTTGGGGTTAATGTACGTTGTCGTGTAAGTGTTTTGATTTATAATAAAAAAACGTTAAGAAAAATGCTGCAATAAACGCAATAGTTTGCAAACTTAGGCATTAGTTATACGTGGTTAAGCAAACTGCAAAACGCTATTAAACATAAAAGTATAAATATGCCATATAAAATTTTACTTTTACTAAGAATTATACTTGACTTGATTTTTACGGTCGCGCAGGTTATTGCCCCATAAATGTTTCGAAACGTTTTACCCATATAAGCCCAAGAGGTTTTGCGATAAGTCGCGCGCGCGCCCTTTGGATTTAACATGCAACCAAAGTACAATGCTGTGTGACGTTTTTTTTTAATAGTACGACTAAATATTCGTCTATCTATACTATAGCACATAAACTTGGCTAAGCATGTCATTCATCATCTAAGTAACGAAAACCCGTGACAATTCCAGTGCTAAACTGCGACAATATTGCTGGGAACGTTTTTTGTACCATATCCGTGTAGGTTTCCTAATGTTTGTTCAAAGTAGGCTATGTTTAGTATACGACGCTAGTGGTAGCAGTATTTCTACGACTTGTATGATATTCAAGCAAACACGTAATCCCGGTATTAAATGGCGTACAAAGTAAGGAAAATTCTCAACGTGTTTAAAAGTGAAAAATGCCAAACCTCAGCACTAAACGCCAATTAAGGTGCGTCCAACATCAGACAAACCCGTAACCCGTTTGAAAAATATATTGCTTACTATTTTGCTAACTCTGCCTAAATTTTGCGCGGTTAAACATACTGCAAATAAGTTTTAAACTTAAGTTTTACTTAGAACGTTGCACACGTTCGATATCAATAAATTTTATACCAGTGGTTGTTAACCGAGGGGGCGCCAAGCAATTCTAAGGGGGGCGCGAGCTCGACAATATTTTAACTTTTTGCAGTGATTTTAATGGTTTCTTTTGGGTTAGGCATAATTCCTACATACAAACTGTGTTTTTGCCAACTTTCATTAAAACTGCAAACATTTTTATTTCCTTTTCAGAACACACCGTCTTATTTAATTAACTTATTGATAAACGATAAAGGTTATCGCCCTTAGGGACTAGTTTTCATCCATATTTTATATATGATAACAGGCTAGCAACAGGAGGAGTCGAATTTTTTTTGCGCGAAACTATATTGTTTTTGCAATATTGCCGTCGTATTGTGTGTCGTTACATCTTTTAAAACACGATAACGCAATGTTCAATATTTGCGCTTCACATTTTTTGCGGCCTACATCTCACAATCTTAAAATGTGGAGTCAATGCCCTCGCAACACGTTTGTCAAAATCAGCTCGATAAAATAATGTGTCGAGCACGCGCAATTTGTTGTGTGCCCAATCCGAAACGCCTCCTGAGTTGCAGTTCAGCCAATTCAACCAAATAAAACTCAATTTTTTTCGCGGGAACTACTGTTTTATACCATGTGAATTGTGATGTGGTTTTTACGTAATTCCGGTATGGTACCATACTGCTTCCAACATAAGTAAAATCTAGTTTGAAACTGAAAATTGGTTACTATTAAAACCGCAGGAAGACTAAATACCCAACGGCTAACCAGCGAGTCAAACATCTTTTGCACTGCCAGCGACCCACCGGTTGAACATATTGCCATATCAAAGGCAGTGGTTCCAAGCCTTTGGGGCTTACGACACTCTTTATAAAATATAAATAGTTCGCCAAGCGTTTACCTGTCATATAAAATAAACTAACTTAAAACTGTAAACAACTGTGTAGGCCTACAATTGAATTGAAATTGATTTCAAAGGATTGACGATATCTCTTGGGAATTCGAGCGTTAGAAACGGCATCCAGGTTGTCAACCACTAACCCAGCGCTTCTCAACCGGTGCGCCATGGACGACTGCCAGCAGGTGCGCTGCGAGCAAAAGGAAGAAATAATACAATATATAAAACATGTATTTTTACTTTCCTAACAAGCTTAGCTCATTGATTCCGCAGTACTTTCAAGAAGTAAGCATAATAAGACCTACAAAGCACCATACTAAGACCACCGACATAATAACGCTAAATTCGCAGTAATGGCCACGACAGAATAAAATCCGATAAAGTCTAGATAAGACCTAAACATGTCGAATTAAGCCTAAAATTAATTGGAATAAGGCTTTAATGGACAAAATTACGCCAAAGACTGTAGGGAAAGTTGGGATAATTGGGGAACACCTGTTTGGCATTGGCCGTTTGCTGTCGACATTTGGGCGCCGCTGTTTTGGCCCCGGATTTTTTGCCCCCATTTGGGGTTATTGTCGGGTAGTTGGTGGTGTTAGCAATTGGGTTAGGGTTGAAAATATTCGGGGAGTTAGTGATAGTTGTGGATGGTGTTCGGGGTTAGATAAAAGGTTGTGTAGGCCTTATTTTGGCCATTTAGGTCAGATTCCGATTTCGTCATTATTACGATTATTAGGTATTAGTCCTATTTACGCCTTATTTCTATAACTGCCTTTTATTTCAAAGTTGATGTTGTTCTTATTTTGGTCTCAAGGCTGGAGTCTCTTAAAGATATGCAACTAAGCCTATACAATAAAAAAATTGCAAGCAATTAAAGAGAAACACAGGTAGGCTATACACCTCTAAAATTTCGCGCTCGCTTCGCTCGCAAAACGTTTCAAAATGTCTCTAGGTGCGCCCCCAAGTCAAAAAGGTTAAGAAACACTGCACTAACCTAAGGTTAAGCTTGTTTATTGTTTCGCTCCAGCCGGACTAGTGATGAATTCAATGATTCGCAATCACGTGGGTTAAGATACCCATTTAAGCAGTAATACTATTTTTATAAAATAACAAACTATGAAAAAGGTTTAGAACAAAAAATAGCGGAGCATATATCAATAAATTTCTGTTTCATTTACATTCCTTCTCAATTCCTCCCCAAGCCTTTATTTCTGTAAATTATGTATAGTGACACAAATGAACTAAATTCTTCAATAAATCTAGCTTTTTAATTTGGTCTGTGGCCCATCTAAAAAGTTTCCATGGCCCACTAGTGAGCCATGGCCCATTGGTTTAGAACCGCTGTATTAGGCCATATGTCCTATTTTCACTAGGCCATTCCGCCATCTTCTTGAATGTATTTAGACTAATATTCCAGTTGCATATTTGCACACAACATTGAACGGTAACACCAGGTTTCGTAAGGTTACTTGTTTTACACATTCTGTTACGACGTAATAACTTTGTAAAAAAGGTGATGCCCGCAACGCCTGTGTATAACATACATATAGGCGTTGCCAGATGGTAGGTGAGCCTTCGAGACTAAGATACACTGACAGATCGGTGCAGATCCAATACCAAAGTAATATGGAATTTCAGACAAGATTTGCTACTTTGAAAAGTAAAATTATCAGCAAATCGTGGGTTCACAACTGAAGATAACTAAACTCATTAGCCTAACCTAAAAAGGGCATAGTAGTAGAAGATTAAGCTCGAAAAAAGTCCGTTCAACTTTAAACGGTTCAATTTCATTAATTTGCTTATTAGTGCATATTATAGACGTTATTTGGAATAACATCGCCATACTGTATCGGGTATCGGAATCAAAATAGAGTAGGCCTACCGCGAAACCCAAACAGGGGCCAATTTTTCCCAAACCTCAACCGAATCTGAACCAATTTTTGTAAGATTTAAAGAAGCATAGCGTCACTGAACCGAACATTCCGATAAAACCTGAACTTAAAGGAGCCCGCACCTGTCGAAAAGCTGTGAACTCCCGCTTGAAGTAGCCTTACAACTAAGTTATAACTAACTGTTTTTACAATTAGGGAATAAAGCCTGTATAAAACTATAGCAATATTTATCCTTAAGGTAAAATTGCGTTATAGCTATAAAAAGCTTAATTAAATATAAGTTTCAAAGGATATACGAGAGAGATAAACAGCATAGACTACCTCCAGCAACTGATAAAAAGTGAATATAGGCATATAGGCAACACCGCAATTAAATAAAAAATTAAACCAAGCGAAGCATTTTGATTGTTTAGAAATTTTATTGGGCTAATTATCTAATTTTCTCTTTTTTGTTTTATGGAATTTAAATATAAACTATTATGAGTCACCAAACTTTAATTATTATTCAGATGCATTTAGAGCAGGGGCGGGCAACATATGGCCCGCGGGCCTGGTCCGGCCCGTGACGGGATTTTGAGCAGCCCGCAGACAATTTCCGGTCTTACATGATCATTCTGCCACGATACCCCAGTACTTGCCTAATATGTCAAATAATAGTGATTGTTAGTTAGTTCTTTATTGTGCTTTTAGATTTTTTGTTTTGGGTTAAAATTATATTTAAAATTTACAAGAAATATGTTCCCATGGATTTGCCTAGAAACGTAAGTTTGACAATCAGTGCCTCGAATTTAACCAGGATTGGACGCCAAATAGGCTACATTTTATTACTGAAGTCGGCAAGAATCAGAATTTTCTTCCGAATAACAAAATCTGCCTGAATCCGCATGGTGAAAATAATTGACATTTCTGCAACCTTTTGAGGCGTTGCAATGGCCGCGTTTCTTGTTTTACAGTTTTATTGTTTTACTTGACACTTATTATAATACAGTTGAAAGACACGAAGTGTAGCGCTTGGCATCCGACTGGCCGTAAAGTAGAGATCCGAAACAAACTGATATTCGGTTTACTAAGTTCTGTAATTAGTTCATTATTTAAGTCGGGAAGAAAACAGTATGTTTGATGTGCAATAAAAGTCTTGCCGTGTTTAAAGAGCACAACATTAGCCGCCATTATGCGAGAAAACATGCAAGCTTTGGCAGAACTTAATCCGGCCCGCCAAGTACTTCATTTTTTATATCTAGCCCGCCGACCGGAGAAGTTGCCCGCCCCTGATTTAGAGAATTGCAGTATATGGTTTATCGTAACCTCCTCTATTAAACTTAAATGGGACTCATGGACACGTTTGTAAACAAAATTGGTAAAACTGGAGCTCAGTCGGACCTTTAAAATTGCTTTGAACCGAATCTACCTAACCACGAATCCCAATAATTGCAACCCTAATTTTCTAATCCCCACCCATAACACAAAACGGTTCTAAAAAACACTACCAAAACCATTTAAACTAGGCGCCCAAACGTCGACAACTAAACGGCCGGTGCCAGGCCCGTGGCCTCCAATCGTCCCATACCCTCTTCATACAGTATCAGGCGTTAATTAGGCCGCATTTCGATAAATTTAGGGCTTACGACAGGTTGTCTTATTCAGGCGATGAAGTTCTTATTTTGACGTGGATTTTACTGGGTATTTGGCATTAGTAGTCAGTTTAACACTGTTTAATGAAACATGCACACACATAGGTGAAAGCTGCTTATTGACCAACGATTACGGCTTACGTCTCAGACTATCATTAGTATGTAGCGTCTTAAGTAATAATTAGTGGATAATTTGGAATTTATCGTATTGCATATTTTTACCTCGTTTGTTTTCACATAAAACCTGTCTTTTATCGCTATGACGTAATGGAAATTTACCGTTATTTTGCCGCTCGTAAGAACTTGCTAACCAAAACATTCCCAGCAAAACGCGCCGTTATGTGATGACACACATTTCCGCTGCCCTAAAAAAGGTTTTTCGTGCTATGACACGTAACCTGTTTCCGTCATGCGAAGTGTAAATATATTTATGTGTTGGCGTTTCGATATACCCAGTTGGTCGCCAGTTAAATACAGAAAGGTTGTGTTGCTTGCCGGCTTCTGGCTGGCTTGGTAAACACCAGCCAACAAACACTGTGTGGATTTGTAATCAGACTCAGACCAATACCCATTGTAGAAGTTGGTGATTGATTGAGGTAAAAGAACATTTAATTGAGACTCATCAATCAAAAACCACTTTCTACAAGTACACCGAAAACGATTGCAGACTCACCGAATCTGTCGATCAATGATGCAAGCGGGGCAGGCTAGAAAAAAGCAACTAGCCTGTAGTGATGTTCGAACTCACGACCGCCGGTTAAGTTTTAATACTATGGTTAAAAGCAGACGATTCTAGTCTCACACTAATGTTTATAAATCAAACCACTACCAAATTAAAAATCGGGTTATGACATTTTATTAGTCTTGTGGCGATAACTGATTTTTTATATAGGCTTCATCAAAAGGTGTTTTTGAATTATATTTAGAAAATATAAATTTACTAAAACACATAACCAAATGTTTGCAGGCGTTACACTGCAACTAAATTCGCAGCTAAAAGAACTGTTGAAAAGTAGATGTCATTTAAAAAAAACTGTTGGTTTAAATTTTTTTTGTGAAGTTATTCCATTCCACTAAACGTAAGCCGTGATCCGTCGCCTCTTACCAGATACACTCAGTCACACACAAACTAACGGTTTACCGTATTAATGTGTTTGTAAGACAAACTATATATGCTCAAGCGAAAAAGCACATTGAAAAACAAAACAAAAAACTTTATATCCCAAAATAAACAAAATAAATCAAGCAAGAACAACATTTGGCCCTGCGTTTTTAGAGCTATCAAACACATAAGGATAAAGTGTAGAAACGTAAATGACAAACGACTAAAGTGCGTGTGCCAAAATACCATTATTCAATAAATCCTTTTCAAATAAAAAAAATCCAAATTGAGAGATAAACGTCTTACAACATTCAAAACATACAATTTCCCGTGTAGTACATTCATTAATCAATAAAAAGAAAAGACGTGTGTTGGACTTGAAACATTCGGTGTTTCGAATCAACTTTACGTGCGAATCGTCGAAAAGTTTGAAAGAAAACATGAGAAAGAACCACACCCTAACTGGATTGCACAAACCTCTCAAACAAACGCCTTTCGCCAATCAGGACTGCTGGGCTAAAGAGTGTAATATTGGAATTTTAATAGGACCAGTGCAGTAAGGGCATTCCCCAAACAGTATATTGAAGCTCTGTTTTACGCCAGGAATACTTTGTACCCACTGAAGCAAGCATTCGTGGTGGAAAGATTGATTGCATCGTCGCTCGTTGCAGATCTAGAAGATTGATTACTTATGTAGTTATTATAAGGTCTTATTTTTACGCTATTTGTATAAAGAGGAAACAATAGGCTCCAATCTGAAAAATAAAAAAATGAAATGAAACACACGTAAAGATCTGTGCAAATGAAAAACAGTGGCTATTCTTATCATTATAAAGCTGTAAAATATTGAAAACAAATCGCTAGGCTTGGTAACCTTTTTATATCAGTTTACATGCCAGCAATGGCCGATCAGGTTATTTTGTTTCAAGGAGGGTCATAGAACTTTTTTAATATGACGCTATTAGGTAACAGGTGTGCAGTCAAAGAAAATAGACAAACGTTTTTAATTGAACTATGAATATTTTTAAGGTAAGTGAGGATCTTTAATTAATAACAACTTTTGAAAATGGTCTGCAGGTGCGTATGAATCAAAGTTTACTTCGCAAATGGTTTGTTGGTAACTGGTTGTTCAGTTTAAAATCGATTCCAAACCATTAAAGGAGACTACAAAAAATACTAGGGCGAGACGCGAATAAAGAAAGTTTTTATGTTAAGAAGCTCATTGTTTGTTATAACGACATTTATACAATTTCCAGATGTGAAAACAATATCGGCACTCATCGAGCTTGATGTTTTACAGTAAAGACATTGATTTTCAGGAATACCTTTGTTATGATATTAATTTACTGAAACTCATGGAAATGTAAGCAAAAAAAATCTTCAAATACTGTTTGTCAGTTTAAAAACAAAACCATATAAATCAAGAAAGCAACACTAATTGGCAATAGTATATCATATATTGATAAAAAATAAAGGGTCGAAATTTTTTAATGGTGATACAACGCCCATGCTTTTCAAAGCCTGATAGAAGACTAACACTTTATTGTGGAACGATCCATGCTGAGTGTATTTAGTATTTCATTTTTATTTGCAGGACTAGAGCAATATTTATTCACCTACTTTCTGTTTGACAGTACACCTACAGACCGGGCGAGCAAATCGAGCACGATAAAAAAACAAGGGCGAAATGTTTAAGGATATACCGACAGGACAGGGGCAGATTTGAAGAACCCAGCATTGTCCGTGTCTTTTATCGGTTTTATCCGAACTAAAAACGACTACTGGGGTTGTCCTGGTGATGAAGCCTAATTCCCTTTGCAATAAGCGCGATTTGATAAATCTATCTGAATTTTGTGTGGTTTAACAAAATTTTAACAATCATCCGTGTAAATTTGCTACCTCGTGTTATAATCAGTGATTTACAAAAGTCCTTGACTGTGTGTTGCTTATCTTGTCTGGAAGGGGTTAACCCATGGGTCACCAAACTTTTTTTAAAAGCGTTGGATATGAACTCTGCGAGCCGGATCTGACCAAGGGGCCATAGTACCACCAAGTTTTTGCCATTTCTGTTTAAAGCCCCAAAGAGATAAATTTTTGTTTTAAAAATATATTTTTTTAAATTTTATGACTTATATATTTTGTTATTACCCTTAATAATAGCACTGATGAAAACATATAAAATATCAATTTTAGTTTATCACTCCAATTTTTAGTTTACTTTAAAAACTTTTGGGTGTTTTGTTTATGGTTTTAGATTTTAGATTTAAGTTAGTCGGATTATGACATTATAGTGACGTCATTGCTTTTGCGAATTTTCAAATATAATAATCAATATGTATCACCTGTTAGATGTGTAAAACTTTTTGTATCCAGTGATTCAAACAACTTGAAAAAAAAATTAATTGATAAATGGTTGTCTCAGAAAAAGGTTGAAGTTTTGAGCCAAAATGAGGTTGGAGTCAAAATCAAGTCAAGTCCAGGCAAAAATCAAAATACGACACCAAAATGAACATCCGCCAAAAATTTCATGTCTACCTATCGTATGCATGCAAGAAAGTTTTTTAGCCACATAGCTTCCCACTACAAATGCCAATCACACAAGACGGAATAGATTTAAAAACAAAGATGCAAATATATTCTGTTGAACAGATTAAATTATAATCAATTTATTAGCTTTGATTTTAGAGGGTGCTGTATTACAGGTATAGCCACTAGCCAACTTATGTTTGATTTGTGATCGACTGAAATTTTTTAGAGACTCTTAATTGACTGGTTTGGTAAAAAAGTCACAAAAAACACTATTAAACATTCTGAGCGATAATTGCATTCCAAGCCAGAGAGGGAGGTGAATTTGTTATGTCAAAGAACACTTCTTGTCAGAACAAACAATTAGTCGTTTTAATGTTCTGCTTGTGTGCGACAGGTACTGTTATGACGCACACCTGCTATATTACAACTCATGCTTAAAAGCTGTGTAACACCCCTAAGCTAGCCAAAACCTACTAAAGATGAAGTATTTTTGGAAAAATCTTTGCAAGTTATAGTTAAGGTTTGCTAATCAAAGACCATTGCCTTCCTAAGTTCTCTAGTACCCACTTGATCAGGAACGTCAGGTCCAAGTCTATATGTGTAACAGATCCCACATTGTAGCAAACCAGCTAGTGAGTCTTCTTTGGGCTTCTGGGGAAATTTAGTCTCAAGCAAGTTTTGCAGATTCTACACAACAATTTTGTAAAGACTGTGTTATTCAAATTCCCCTAAAAACTTTTGCTTAATTCCTACCACTCTGTGGTTTTAAAAATATGTTAACATTCATACAAAATGTGCAAATTAGCCTTCATAATTAGGTTTAGAAATATTTGTAGGCACACCCTTACTGAATTTGTAAATAATTATACCATCTATTGGACATGGAAAAGTTTGTATAGAGCCAGTTTTTACACGTCACAAAACGGGTTGCGCAGGTCTGTTAGCCTACAGGCAAAACACAGCCTTATCTAAAAAATCACCATGTGGTAAGTGTCCTGTATAAATACCTGGCGCTGCCTAGACAAAACACCCTAGAAAACTGACTCTACCTCTAAATACACTATGGGACTTAACTTAGATTTTATATGCAGTGTGTATTGTAATTTTGCAAATCGAGTGCCAGTTGGACTTGGTTCATGTCGTTAATATACAATTTCATTTTACAGTGTAATCTTATATTTGAAGAATAAAATGAATTTTAGCTGAGCAGATCAATAACGTCACAACTTATGTTAATCTAAATAAATATTAATAACATTAAAAGTAATAATATTAAATCTTTATAGTAACCAATGCTTAACTTTTGCTTAATGTTTAGTTGCTTAATGTTTAGAACTAATCAAAAGGAGTCAAAAATTTAATTGAACACAGCATTTTTGCGCTGAACTATTTAGAGATATGTTTTGGCCGCATTTATTTCAGATTGGCCGATTTAATTAGTATGGTGGGCCTTCTGTGTGACCTATTAGGCAATTGTTTTGGCACCAGAAACCAGCATTTCAGACCTGCAAACTGCCCACTCGGTTTCCCTAGGTCAGGGATGTCCAACCTGTGGTCCATGCCTGCTATTTACGTGCGGCCCACCACCAATTCTCACTTTCAGTAGCCTTTCGGCTATCAATCAAAAACGTGAAGATCGCGCAGTATTTGATGTAGGTCTAATCTAATGTTTTTTCTGGGACTATAATCGAGTCTAATGCCGCATTTCAACATCCATCAAACACTTTGTGCACCCATCATTGCTAAGCAATATGTGTGTTTTTCTGGACCGTGTTAAGGAAATATTTCAGCCCAAACATGTGAAAACTCAAATTTTCGAAAAAACAAATAAGGTCGAGATTACTTGCATATTTGTGCATAAGTTCACCCTCGAAGAGCGGTTGTTTATAAGTTAGGTTGTTTTATGACGTCACGTTATGACGTAACTTATGATGTCACCCCTTTAATTTGAGAGGTTTTACGGCCCATCGAAATTTTTAAAGTGGCAATGCTAAAAGGGTTGGACATCCCTGCCCTAGGGGATAATATCAGTCGAATTTCGATCAGGCGAATTTTGAGCACTGTTGGCAACCTTGGGGTTAGAAACAACTTGTAACCTCAAGGAGTATTGGTTTGCATGTGTGTTTGCGCTTCACTGCCTGTCATACTGTCCATTAAACAACTTGCTGGAAAACAGTAATCAAACCTTATCCTTAGCAGCTACTTTGGGAATGTCACAGGAACTAGTCTGCAACAGGGAGAACTCAAGCAAAATTCATGCTTAATTGTTACTTTCAATCTTTGAATGGCATATCTACTCAGTTTTGGTTGTTTTAACTGAAATGTTTATGCTTTAGGCGAGTCACTCAGAAAGTTGTACTACCGTAAAAGTGTTAAAAATTATTGTGAAGTTCATCAGCAGCAAATACATTTGCAGAGGTTTATGCTTCCATAACATTTGTTACATATCGATCAAAACCAAACCTTACATTAGGCTTGTGAATTTCGACATTAAGATAGTAAAATTAAATGACAGTTTTTTCTCTGTTTATTTAATTAGCTTGTGGTTAACCATATGTTTATTATTACTTTAATTAGAAAGTCATTGATTACATGGCTGTATAATCTATGCCGGTTATGAATAACCAGGAAGCATTGTACATAATATAAACGAGTAATGGCAAAAACACTTTTTTGTCCTATACTTTCATGCAGCTGTACTCAAAATAAAACAATTATGTCTTGCTATTTTGCTCGCAGGCCCACAATATTAGCAGCTTTAGGACCAGTCTTGGCCACTATTGACAGCCACCAACATCACATGTTGGACTTATATGTTTTATTTCGTGCCCAAATATATACACTAATAATTTTTAACAGTCAAACTAAACAATATTTTATTTTGAGTTTGGTTTTCCGCCTAATAATTTAACATGTGCAACTTTATTATGTATATAAATCTCTTTGGCATGATTTGCGAGTTTATACTTACGGTGACCTTATTGCATTGATTAAAATATGCAAATTAAAATATGGCTTCATAATGCAGTTCAAAGTAACCGTGTCATTGTTGAAAGTAGGGTTGGGCATTTGACCAGTCAAATAAAATCCGGTCAATTATTGGTCAAATATTAAACACACTATCATAATGCAATTGAAGTTAAAAAATAAACCTTGATTTTAACTTTAAATAAATATACGGACGTTTCAGCTCAAGTGCAATGGTTTGTAAAACAGAATAAAGTATTTTTTGATTATCAATATGATTTTTAGCAAAACCATGCACACCTTGCAAGCAATACTATAGCAGTATTGTAGTGCTTGTTACCAATACTACAACCACCAAGTTAAGCCAACAAGTTTATTACAGAGATTTAACAAGTAAATACATCAGTAAAAAAATATTTTTACACCTCATCATAACTTTTGTCACTCTGAATTTTCAAAATCAGCATGGTCCAACATCTATTCATCGCGGGGCAAATACTATTTTTTTTATCTTGCGGGCCAATGTTTTTAATAGCGATTTTTTTATGAAATTTACACCTTTGTTCAGCTACGGTCAGTAAAACAATTGAAGTTAACGAAATACGATAAATGTTTCATTACATGTGATATTATACACTTTTGCTTAGTGGTGCTTAGGGATGTTCAAAGTAGAATATTGAATCCAATTCTGCTGTTTATTTCGGGTAATTGGAACCGATATAATTTGATGTTTTACCGCCGATTGTTGCGCCTAATTGTACAAACGCGTGTGGTAAGTTGGCCTGTCGCTGCGGCTACCAAATTATAGTGCTTGCTTTAAATGTAACCTGGTAGTGCAGTGTCAGCATTTTTTTCGCGCGACCAATTACCGCGTCTCGCGATAACGTTCGTCTAATAATTAAGTGTCAATCAAGCATTATTGGGCAAGCGACTAAGTGTAATGTCTGGTGTGGAGTTCGCAATTGTTAAGTTGCAAAAGTAATATTACGTTGTAAAACGTGCTGGCCGTCTACAAAATGCGCTATAGGGTTACTTAAGGTCAACTTTAGGCCAATATTCAGCGAGGTTATGCAGTTATGCACGGTGTAATTGTCAAGAATTCGTTATGTCAATAGTAACTTTGTATTCTTTGCAGTACATTATTTGACTGCATAACAGATCATGTTAGTCAATAAAGAAGCACTAAAACCCAACAATGCTTTAAAATACAGGACCGAATTGCTTAAGACTTCTGTGTGCAGTGTTTCATTGTACTCATAAGTTTTGGCAACAACCTGGACAGTTGACATAATACAGTTTACAGAACTGCTTCAAACGACAGTTGTTAAGAATGTTAAACATATGGGAGAATCTTTTATTATAATATACACATGTCAGCAAACTGTTTGGGCGCTTTATTGCTGTGATTGTGGGCCCTGTGGGGTAGATTAGGATTAATCCCTTCCCCAAACAAAACCAAGGTTAGATAATTTAATAAAAATATACTATGATTCGCTTTTCTGGATTCGTTATTCTAGATTCGAAACCTATTATTCTAGAATACCTTGGGATTCTACTTTGAACATTCCTAGTGGTGCTACAAATCACAAATGATCATTTGCAAAGTTTTTTTGTCAATTACAATAACAAAAATTGAAGTAATATTGCTAGATGGAAGCAAGGCTGACCATCAGTTCGCTGGCCAAAAAAGCGTAACTCGCAGGCCAAGGGCCTGCAGTTGGACCACACTGTTCTAAATCATCACCAGGGTCCATGGGAGATAAGGCATTTGGTTCTTCTAAATTTCTAAGTAGCCTCAGATTGTGGTATACCCCAACTAGTATTTTCTTTTATGACAAACGCGATTCATTGTATAGGTGCATTTATTCTAAATAAATAAATCTACTTTGCTATTACAAACACTTTGTTATTACCACAGAACATGTGTATTTGAATTGTTTAAAAAAGTTACAACCAAGATTATTACAAACTCAAATTTACAACATTCGAATCTAATATGAGTATTTGGATAAACTGCGGTCAATTTACCATATTTGACCGATCAATTGACAGGCTTGCCAACCCTAGTTGAAAGTAACAGTGAAAGCAGATGGTCTTGTGGATATAAAACTTATTTTTTAAATAGGGTGGTACCAGCATTGATATATGATATCAAGAGGTCTAGTTAAAAAAAATAATGATCTCTTTTTAGCCATTTGGGAGTAGTCTAACAACCAACCTGGACAATTGAAAGTGTTTCATTCCAATTTGCAAAGTTAGCGTGAAACTTTTCTCTAAAAGGTAAAACAGCCCAATCTGCTCCAAGAAAATGACACCCCGGAGGAATTTCAGGGTGAAAAGGATCAATTTTGATTTGTAATGAAGAGTTGTTACCTACAAATTAAATTAAAGAGTAACAAGGAATTTATTTTTACTTAAAAGTTGTAATCAAAATGACACAGATAGCACTCGAATTAGTGCTTCCGATAACACATTTTTTGCACAAATGTGCAAATTTTGGGAGACAAGGCAAAAAAAAAGATAATGTTATTTGTTAATGTCTGAGGTGCCAATGGTCTCTGCGAGCCAAAACATCAATAATATTTTATATAATACTGTGAGTATGAATTAAAACAATCTTACTTACAAAAATAGGCATCATCTTTTTATTAAAACCTTAATTCTATACCTAATGCTATCCGGAGTGAAGTTGCAGCATAACTTAGATTTTCTGGTTCCAAAATCCACGAAGAAAATTTAAGCTCATCTAACTCGGACCAAAAGCGTTCATATTGCACCAATATTTCTTTAAATTGTTCCAAAATAGACTGCAAGGTGCTACCTTTTGCCCAAAGAGGAATAAACGCAAAAGGTAAAGTTGTTAGAACTCTTGGGGCAATTTCAGGGTAATTCTGTCCAAACATAAAACTGATGAAATGCGTTCTCTCAGATGAATCTTGAACTTTTATTTTGACTTTAGAAAAATCACTGCTTACATCATATATTTTATTCCATCCAAGTTTCTAAAAGGAAAACATTTTTAGCACCACCATATTGTAACAGATAAAGGTTTAGTTTTATATAGTAACCATCAGGGATGTCTGATACCTAAAAAATTGTTGCGATGCCCGGTACGAAATGACATCAATAATATGGTCCATAAAGCAAAGCAGATGAAATTGAAATGTTCAGTGGTAGCTTTTTTCTAGGCTATTAAACAAATCCCTTTTTATTATTGGGGACTTATAATAAAATGTTGACCTTAAGAACCCAAGCTTATGTAGCTTGTTTTACAATAGAATGTTACCCTTGTAAGTCAATACCTTTAAGGATATTTTGGAATTCTGCACCAGGCATTACCCTGGTACACACACACCAAATGCTATTTTTTATTTGACTCCTAATGGTTAGGTAAATGTTTTTGGCAAGTCATTGGTCACCCTAAAAAAACGCTGACGTAGCAATTATGACCGCATTTAAAGCAAACACAGTAATTGTCTTACTACTGCGACGGCCCTTCATCCAAACTTGCCACTCGCAGATGTATTTAGGTAAAACTTTCCGACCTAAACAACAGTAAAACTAGCTGTGTAGACTGTAGACCAGACCTATGCAACATATGGCCCACAAAGCAATTTTATCTGGCCGCGGCTTGTTTTCCATATAAGCTAAGTGAAAACAATGGCGAATTTCTACAGTTTTGGTTGTATCTTAAACACCCTTCGCAGGGCGGATCTAGATATAACCACGCCAAACACCATTTTTAGCCTGTTTAAAGACAAAAAATTGTTATTGTGCTTACGCGAATCTCTCTTTTATCTTTTTCGTATGTTTTACGTGTTTTTTGACTTCTTTACAGATGAAAAGCGTCTATTAATGTGCCCACAAAAATTTAACAAACTTAGCCTAATATTTATTTTTTTCGCGATTCGGTCAAATTATTTCGTCTTTAAAATACGAACAAAATAACGGCCGTTTCTAAACTTTGAAATATACCGATTCATATTTTGTCAACCTAATTTAGTTAATGCCATGTTGTGTGTTTGACTCGATTTATACCGTCTTTGCAATATGACCATTGCACCGCAAGTAACACATTGGCAACTTAAAGCCTCAAAATGCAAACATAAAAACAGTGGTAGCTTTTTTGTGCGAAATTTTAAGGTATTTAAACCTTACCTTTTCACGCATTTTAACCTTAACTTACGCGTCCACATCTTGATAAACTCAATATATTAAGGAATATACTGTTTTTATTTGTGCTCAATGCGTCACCATCCCCTTCTAAATCTAAACTAGGTTGGCATTTTAAAACAAATATAGTCGCAACTGTTTCGTCGACGTCTTGTCGCCTTTTCTTTAAATTTTGACTTGAATTACACATTTTGGCAAAACTTCAAACGCAATAACAATTTTCTTAGCTTGTTTGTTTGATAGCATCATAGTATGACGCCATATTGTTTGTATTTGATATTCTATTTGACCTGGCCCGCCACAACATTATGTTTCTCATGCGGCCCGCGGTTAAAAATAATTGCCCAGCCCTGCTGTAGACCATTTGCATTGGCTCTATTAATTTTCTGTATTTAAAAAAATACCTTACAAGCTGGTTTCAGGAATGTGCTAAAAAACAACATTAAAGGAATTAGCAACTTAAAAGTATATACCAAAATAAATAAACATTCCACATTAAAATGCAAACAAAACCTGTAAATGTTCTATTATTGTTCCATAGCAATGTCTACTAGTTTCTTCCGAAATTTCAGGGTTATAAGAATGGTCCAACATTATTTGCAGATCTGTGACAAATTGTGCTAAACTCTTGGCATGTTTCAGTCGACGATGAAGAACATCAATGTGATCTTTTAAATAGTGTCTCAGTTTCCAATCACATTTTATACTGTTAAATAAAAAACTTTATGGTTAAAAAAATAGTTCATATTTATGGTTAAAAAATAGTTTACATTTAGTGTACTACACATTGTATAGACTAGAGATAAACCGATATATCGGTTTGCTGATAATATCAGCAGATATTTGGCTTCTATATATGTTTTGGTAAATGTAGACCGATACTTTTGCCAATATTTTAGTACAAAAATATGGTATAGTTTTTGCTGTAGAACAAATACCTTACCCATTTTTGATAAAAAAAAAATTGGTTTTAGCATCATGTCAAGGCAATATACAAAATAATAGTTTATTCATTAATATAGGTATATAAAACTAAAACGTTATTGGGATTTTATTTTCAATTAATTCAAGTTTTGACCATTTCTCAGGTATATAAATAAATCGGTATTGGTAACGGGTATCAGTTTACAAAATTGTAAAAAAATCAGGTATCGGTATCGGTTAAAAAAAGTGATATCGGTCTATCTCCAGCATAGTCACTTACTTTTGCAATGACAACATAATACGCTATCATTTTTACTGTACTGAAATCTTAAAAAATTATTGAAGCGTTATAAAAAAAAGCATTTAATAACGGCATAGAAAGAACATATGTCACGTCCAAACAGTTATTAAAAAGGATGGATAGAAACCAGTGGCAAAGTTATGCAATATGTCGCAGACTATATATTGACTTTTTGGCTAACGTCAAAATTTAGGCAACCTGCGAAAAATTTGGGGGTAACACTGATGTTAGCAAAAAACAATATCTAACATCAGTGTTGCAACATTTCACAAAAAAATTGTTTGGCTATAATCTGATATTTTAGAAGTACTTTATAAAACACAATCAGAAAACAAGTTTTTAATATATAATAGCAAAAATTATATTTCCACTTAGTTGAGTTCTCTTTTAAGTATTTATGGTTTTAGACGCAGTCCTAAAAAAACTCCTGTCAGGTCTAAATATTTTTACTTAACATCAATTATACCGCTGGCTTTGTCATAAGATGTTTAATCTATAAATTTATATATTCCAATTGTGTTTCAATTTTTTATAAATATTTCATGTGAAAAAATTCAACAAATTAGTTTATCCTACTATCCTCAGAATGTTGCAGACAAAGCAGAATTAGGGAGAGTCAATTAAAAGTGATTAACTTCAAGAATAAATGATAAACTGTTAAAAGTTGTAAAATGTGAAAAAATGTGAGCAACTTAGCAATTTACATAAAACATTGACAAAATAAACCAATTATTTTCGGTAACATAAGAGTAGCACAGAAACAAACAAATATTTATGCATCCTATGTGTGGCATCTTCCCTTCATCGAAAAAGCATAGCGAACATTGCAAAATGAAAAAAGTAAAATGCTGTGCATATAAAATTTTGATTTAATAATTACAACTAATATTAAAAAAATAAGGACAACTGGTTATTTGTATAATAATGAAAGTAGCCTCAGTGGTCATATTTTATTGCAATTTGATGGAATATAAAGTCTAAAATACCAATGATTTAATTAGAAACAATCATATAACAACATATCATTTGTAATAATATCACTGGCCATATTATGAACAAATTATTCAAGATGTGCAGCGGTGCCCACGAATAAGATACACCAAACCTCAAGCATGCCACATGACTCTGTGTTAGAGCATTGTAAATAATAACTTGCTAAACTTTTATTCAATTTTCTACAAGGTTGACTTGACGTATGTACACATAAGTTACTGATTGAAATGACTTCACTTGAGTAATTTAGGTAAAATTACTTGATTTGACCTAAGTCTATTGGACAAAAGACTTGACTTGGACTTCAGTCTTCTTCTCAAGTCTTCCTTGGAAGTCAAATGACTTAAATTGAAGTTAAATGTTTTAATTATAAAGGTCTAGATCAGAGGCATGCAACATACTACCCCCGGGCCACAGCACGGCCCGCGGTACCTATTTACCATTATTTTTGTAAAGAATTTTCCCTGTTACGTCGTAAGAAGTTTAATTTGTAACGGAATCATTGGCATTTTTCAATTAGTATTGCTTCACACTGATCAAACCTTTGTTATTGCGTCATAGTGTGCATTGTAGTAAAACTGACTTGTTCTGCTGGTAATGATTCAGTAACGTGATCTTATTTTATGGCTGCAGTGTGCTGATTATACTAATATTAATCTTACGAAAAAGCTTAGCAAAGTAAAAATGTTTACAAGTACTGGTAAGAAAAAAAAGGTTGATTATGAAAGACGAAAGTTCAACAACGAGTGGTGTATAAATTACTTCGTAGTTCAACACAATCAAGATGTAGTTTGCCTGATTTGTTTTTGTCAAAACGTTATATCAGTAATGAAGGAGTACAATATCAAACGACACTATTGTAGGAAGCACTAATTATGATAGCGTTGTCGGCCAATTGCAGGTTGACAAAATGCAGCAATTGAAAAAGTCTTTGAGCAAACAGCAAAAGGTATTTCATGGTTATAAGAAAGAAGTTGAACTTGTTACAAAACTGAGCTTTCAGCTATCTGAAGCAATTGCCAAAAAAGGAAAGCCATACAGTGATGGTGAATTAATTAAGAATTGTTTGGAGATATTTATCGAAAATGTGTCACCGGAGAAGAAATATTTAGTGGAGCAAACAAGTTTGTCTCGTTTTACCGTGGCTCGCCGAATAGATATGCTTTCGGAAAATATTGAAGATTCTCTAAAGGAGGGGATAAGCAAATGCTCTGCTTTTAGTATCGCTTTAGACAAGAGTACAGACTTGAGCGATACTGCTCAGCTAGTTGTTTTTATATGAGGAGTGACAGATAATTTTGAAGTAATCGAGGAATATTTAGATATGGCTAGTATGAAATCAACAACAACTGGTCAAGATATTTGCGAAGAGGTAATAAAATTGATGAAAAAATATGAAATAGATTCTTCTAAGTTGGTTGATATCACCACGGATGGAGCGCCATCAATGGTGGAAAAAAACAATGGATTTGTCAAAAGATTTTTGGATGCTATTAAAACTGAGGACGTTTATGTGAGCCATTGCATCATTCATCAGGAAAATTTCTGCTCAAAAGTACTGGATTTTGGCGAAGTCATGAAAAAGTTTGTTTCGTGTGTTAATTACATTCAAGCGTGCAGATTAAATCATCGGCAGTTTAGGTCATTTCTTCAAGCTCTTGACTCTGATTACCCGGATGTAAACTATTTTTGTGCAGTAAGATGGCTAAGCAGAGCTACCACTTTGAAGAGATTTTGGAATTTCAAGGAGGATATTGAAACTTTTATGAAAAGTAAAGATCAAGCTGTTTCCTTTCTCAAAGATGATACATGGCTGATCGATTTTGCTTTTTTAACTGACATCACACATCACCTTTCAGAATTGAATATAAAGCTGCAAGGAAAACATCAGTTAGCAAACAAGATGGTCGAACATATTTCCTCATTTACAGCAAAACTAAAGCTTTTTCGATCTCAGTTGAGCAGAGCATTCTTAACTCACTTTCCTTGTCTGGAAAGTAGAAAGTTACAAATTTAAAACATTTACTGTGAAAAATATGTTGAAATGGTTGAAAAGTTAATTTCGGCATTTAAAACTCGTTTTGAAGATTTTCAAAAACACAATGCAGACTTTCAACTTTTTGCTCATCCATTTGACCTGGTTGTGGAAAGTATTCCATCTAAATTTCAATTAGAGATAATAGAATTGCAAGCAAACGTCGATCTCAAACGAACTTACCATGAAAATTATTTGCTTACTTTTACAGAAGCTACGTGTATGGAAATTACACAAATATAGAAAATCACGCAAGAAAAATAATATCTCTTTTCGGAAGCACATACTACTGTGAGCAGTTCTGTTCAAAAATGAAGCTGTTCAAGACAAAATGTAGGAATCAGCTCACAGATGAGCCATTGTTAAGTCAACTTCGAGTTGCCACTTCTTCTGTCAAAGCTGATCTCTGGCGAGAAAAGATACCAGACATCCCATTAATCACTTAACGAGTAACTTGATTGTCACAGTTTTCCAATAAAAAAATGTTTAAAAAAATAATTGTGTTGTTCGATTGTCTGGCCTGCAGCACCATCATAAATGTACTTTGTGGCCCGTAGCAATAAACAGTTGCACGCCCCTGGTCTAGATTGTTACATGTTGTTTTATTGATATTTTTTATTTGAGTTATTGCTCATAATTTGGACAAGTTTGCCAATTAATTTTATTGCTTTATTGTTTTATTTTTATATTATTGACTTGACTTGCAACTGATGACTTGGGACTGGGACTTGACTTGTTTTGTTTTTTTAAATACTTGACTTGGACTTAAGTTATTTCACTAAATACCTTATTTGGGACTTTATAGTCATTTCAAAATGACTTGTTTAGAACACTAATTGCTAATAAACCAAAACATTGATAAAATCAATATCAATATTACTGCTAGAAAACCAAAAATTAGGACTACACTAAAACAACAGTGCATTGAATACTAAAATGATTGAATACTAAAAATGAATTAAATAGTCACCTTGCATTTTCAAGTGAACTAGCACTTTTATCCATGTCTATTTGAAGACGAAAACATTTTCCATTTGAGTGAAGGAATCCATCATATGAAGAGATACTCTTGTTGGTTGGTACGAGGTGTTCCATAGTAGACACTAAACAAAAATATTGTACAAGCTGCCCGATGTATCAAGAAAATCCAAAAGAGGGAGCCCCCAAATTTAAACTTGGGGAATTCCCCTATTTTGCCGCTAACGATAACAAATAAGATGTCATAAAATAGTGGGATATCGGTTTTTAAAAATTGTTTGGTCTCATGTCATAAAATAGGAATTATCATGACGTCATAATCAGGAAAAAAGTGATCAGACACAGCTAATTAACGAAACCACACAATAAGACTTACAAAGCAAACTGTAGAGGTCCCACCGTCTGTGTTTGTTATTACTGTGTTTGTTGTGCGTGTGCTAAATGCCTGTTTAAGTCGTTCTGGTATATTTCCTTTCCCTGCATCCTGCTCATTAACTGGCCAGTTTTAATCCTCAACGCATTCGCTTTTACTGCAACGTTAGTCGCGTCCTTTCTACTGCAAGACAGTCAACAATGCACGCCTTACTGGCAACACGTGTTTTTACTGCGCTGTAAGCTCTTTGATTGAAAGCGAAATATGCTGAATTATGTGAATGTACAATAAATCTATGAGCGACCTGACAGTATGCTCTTTAAATTACAATGGCAGTTTGTTTTAATTTCAATTTAGTGGAGTCAGATAGCACGGTGGTCATGTCTCACCTGTTGAAATATACATTGGAGACCCCGACTGAGATATGAACATGCAAATAAATCCTTCTAAATGAAATTTTATGCATACTGTCAGGTTGCATAGAAAGAATGAATTAATTTGGTTTGCTAGCGCAGTTTCTCGTTTGTAAGTATTTTTAAGTTACGCCGATCCGTTATGATTTGTTGAAACGTTTGTTGACAAGTTTATGCCAGCGTTATTGCTTGTTAATTTGATGTTTGATTTGATGTAATGCAGAGAAAAATCGTTTGACGCTTTAAACCAGTGTTTCCCAACCTTTTTTACACTAGTGCCCCCTTGGGCTCAGTATTATTTCATATCGCCCCCCTCATCTTGCTTTACAGTAAAGTATTATATTAATCGTTGTCTAACATCATATTGTCTTCACTTTCGTTTCGATAAGCTGTCAGTGATATTTTAGGTTGCCTCACATACATTCACTATTGGAATTTATACATACATTATTTCACCAGGTTATGTCATTACCAGGAAAAATTCATATCTTTCTGCACCAAGACTTTAAATCCTTTTCTAGTCGCGGGCCGCAACCAAACTCATAAATGTCTCTGTGAGCCGCGCAAAATGTTAACTAAGAAAAATGTTAGAACAACTGTGAATCAGGCGGGCCTCGGATTTTTTTATAAATACTAATAATAAAAGTGTATTAGTGTTTGTTAATGTTTTGAAGTCCGGGCGAACCTGGCGAGCGAAGCGAGCAAAATTTTTTGGGGGTATAACGGCATTTCTTTTAAATTTTCTGCTAGTTTTTATTACATTGGCGAAAAAAATAAAAAAATGTTAAAATAGTCAAAAAGTATTTAAAATGGACTGGTGTCTAGTTGTCAAAGAGGCGGTGGGTAGAGGGCCGTAGATTGGCGACCCCTGCTTTAAATATACAAACATTTTGCCGCGTATAAAACGGTGAAACGCAACAACAACCAACAACTTTGCATAAGAAAGACAATTATTACGTAGAATGGTCGGGAAACTACTACAAGTTCGCAGTACGGAAATTGCCATTTAAGGTTAAAAGTTACCTACGTCCTACAGTGCTGTTTGTTACTATTTTTATGTAAACTTTTTACAAAATTTTGATATAAGTACTTTCATGTAACGCCCCCTTATGTGCGTTCAGCGCCCCCCCAAATAATGAAAAGACTCAAAACGCCCCCTTGGAACTCGCCAACGCCCACAGGGGGGGCGGTACCGCCCACGTTGGGAACCTCTGCTTTAAACTGTTAGTTACGCAAGACTGTTATAGTTATTGTTGCGAAATTATCGCCTTATTTGGTAAAGTTTTAAAGGTGAAAGTATTACGATCGAGGTTGAACACAACTCGTGATAACTAGGCCTAATCTCAAAACCAATAAACGGATAGATTCTATCTCAACCAGCACTTACAGAGTCGTTACTTCTAATCTAAAGTGTCAAGGCCACTGCGGCTATAGTCTGTGGTCACGTGTTATGGTGATTGATGTTTTATATCTCACCCAAAATAACTTGATCACTTTGTGTGAAATCCATGCGTCACTTAACAGTTATGTTTCACTATAGAAGGAAAACAGAGCAGAAGGCCAAACCTTGTTGCCAATTCCGAACATAACGCGAGATTTATCTCATTTGTGACTGCAAGCGAGCATGCTCTGGGTATTATAAACCCATGATTTTTAAGGCCTTTGATGCCTCATTTACCTTTCAGACGGTGTGAGATAACCGTCATGTAGTCCACATGAAGTTACTAGCATGCAGAGAGTAACTTTCTAGAATAACCTTTTTGCGCCAAGGTTATTATGTCTGCTATTTAGGGAACCTATTTAATGTGGACTAGGCGATGTAATTTGTTTTCGCGTTTCTGAGATTAGCACCTTACCCCCATTTAATTGGTATTTAGAGCAAAAGACTCTAAGCAACTAACTTCAGTTTTGCGATTTGAAATTCGAACTGCGTTTTAAGACGATAATTTTCTGCATTATAATTTATAGGCTATTCAAAAGTGTTTTGCATTGTTGTTTATTGTGCCTTTTAAGTACCATTTCAGACGTTACATCGTGTCGCACAATCAGCTATCCCTGGAGTTGTTCGTTGGCCGCCAAGAAAGGAATTCGCGACCCCTCTTCGCTCTATTGAAAACCACGAAAACCCAACACGTGCTGTTTCCATATTGCACGAATGTCCGACGTTCTGCGGTTGCTGGTCGACTCGTGATCGGATCCTGGGAAGATTTTAAAGAAGAAGCGCGGCCAAACGAACTGCTCGGAACTTTTTTCGTGTTCCAAGGGGAGGGAAATGGTGTAGAGGTCCCACCGTCTGTGTTTGTTATTACTGTGTTTGTTGTGCGTGTGCTAAATGCCTGTTTAAGTCGTTCTGGTATATTTCCTTTCCCTGCATCCTGCTCGTTAACTGGCCAGTTTTAATCCTCAACGCATTCGCTTTTACTGCAACGTTAGTCGTGTCCTTTGTACTGCAAGACAGTCAACAATGCACGCCTTACTGGCAAAACGTGTTTTTACTGCGTTGTAAGCGCTTTTATTGAAAGCGAAATATGCTGAATTATGTGAATGTACAATAAATCTATGAGCGACCTGACAGTATGCTCTTTAAATTACAATGGCAGTTTGTTTTAGTTTCGAGTTAGTGGAGTCAGGTAGCACGGTGGTCATGTCTCACCTGTTGAAATATACACAACAATACTGAGGTGCGAACCATCATGGAATAATATTTTTTACGAAAATTCCAACAGCAATCTTGGAGGTACTTACGATACGTTCAATAATTTACCTTTGTAATGTACGCAATCAGAACTCCACGAGTGAACAGTTTATGACACTGCTCGTTGACACATAAATTGTCATCACTTTAATACCGGTACCGGGAGCCTACTTTATACCAGATGACTGGAATTAAATTTTGTGCCAACACGCTTAACCACCATACAAAAATATAGAATATTCTGGACAATAGTAAACCGAAAGCCATTGCAGACTCGCCGATTCTGTTGATCTAAGATGCAAGCAGAACAGGCTAGAAAAACAACTAGCCTGCAGTGAGGTTCGAACACACGACCTCCGGTCAAGCCGGGACCGTCGCTCTACCAACTGAGAAACAACCATACGCCGATGCTTGCTCAATCCGTTAGTAGGCTATAAGCAATTCAATCGAAGGGGATCCACAGTATTCTGGACAATTGACGAAACCCTTCCAGCGACATGCTAACAGTTGATAAATACACACAGGCAGGCGTGACGACGCCACCAACCAGGCTGCTTCAACTCAATGACCGGGGATTGATCCGATCATATGGAGCGCAAGCCGCTACTTGACGTTTAGACGCCCTAGTATGACCGGCGCCACTAATGGCGCCGCTGTTTTGCCACCGGATTGTTTGTCCATCTTTTGGGGTTTAAAAAATCGGTTAGGGTAAAAAATATTAGGAGAGTTAGTGCTGTACTTAGGAATGGGAATTGGGTTTAAGTAAAGGGTGGTACATATAGGCCTGATTCTGACCATTTAGGTTTTGTTCCGACGAGTTTGGGAGTTATTCCAAATTAGACGTGATTACAACTATTAGGTAGCCTAATAATCCTATTTCGTATAATTCCAAACTATGCTTTATTCTGACGTTGATGTTGTTCTTATTTCGGTCTTATGGCTGGAGTAGCGAAGGTCTAGATACAAAAGTAGACAATTTGGTTAGGTCCAATCAATACAGTTAAATATTTTAAAATAGTGCGAATGCTACATGTTTTGCAGGGACGTGCAGCCAGGCGAGGCAGGGGAAGCACTGCCTCCCCTGCCAACATCTGGCAAAGCAAAATATATTTTAAAGACATGTTTATCGCACAATATTACCACAAGGCAGAGGTGCAGGTTCGATTCGCTATGAGTGACCATTCTTAATCAATATCTCCGAAGTTCATGACGAAGTATGAAGTGTGTCTTGTTTGGCAACGTCAACAAGAAATAATGTATTTTAACTCTACAAGGACCTTGTAAACACATGTGGATAAGTAAAGTCTTATTTTATTTTATCAAAAAGTTACAGGAAGAAATAAAAATATCATACTATTATACAAATTAGCTAATGCGCAATCAACCCACTGTAGGACATGTTGTAAGCTGGACGTAACAATTATATTTACATTTTAAGGAAGAAAATAAAACGCACATCGGGTATTACTGTTCATCAATCTAGCAAAAGATAGTTCAAACTTTTCAACAAGCTAAATTCCGCTTAATGAAAATTTGGGCGGACTAAAAAGACGGAACATTTTGGTTGACTAAACGAAACGCCGTGACAAAGCCATTGGGATTGTTCCGGCTGAAACGATATGTATGGTAAGCCTACACATACCAAAAAATCACCGCAAAATTGCCTTCTACTGTTCTTCTGGAATAAACCTTTATTTTTTATTGTATTTTAGAACTAGCAAAGCCGCCCGACTCTTCCCTGTTTCTGTTGAATTTTCGCCACACGAAAACATCCCGACTGATTGAGAAATCTCGACAAATATATAGGCTATGAGATAAAGTAGCAGAATTGCATATTTGAGTTTAGTACTTGAAGCAAAACATTAGTAGCAAAAGTAGATAACATGGGCATTCAATAAAAAGATTACTTACGTTATAGATTATGGGCCTAATCAAAAGTTTTTTGGGGGGTTTTGCCATAGCCTACCTCCAAAACATGAATTGGGGTTACGAAAACAAAATGCACGTCCGTAGTAAACTGTCCACAAATGGAGACAGGCTACTGACAACTATTGTGTCACTTATTGGCCCAGAACCATGCTATAAACTGAAACCAAAACCTTTTAACAATTTGACGTTACAGTTAAATTACTCAATAATGGGGCTTGAAACTTAAAAAAAAAATAAGGTTAAATTAGTTTTTGATACAGAATATCGAAAAGGAAGGTATGGATTACCGTTAGAATCGTTTATTCACAAAGTGCACGCACTTAATACGTTCGCAGAATAAAGAAGCGGTCACTTATTTAGTTGAAAACCACGGCAAAGAAAAATATAACGATACTATTCTTTTACCATACAAAAGCGACTTTTAGAAGAACACTGCGCGATTTTGAAGGCGAAATTACAAAAACGAAAATGAACGATTAAACCTTACTAATTGGCCGCAAAACAACAGCATATGCTCAACGACCGCGATTTGTTTCAGGGAAAACAAAAATATTATGATATTTGGATTGCTGTATTTAAGAGTACAATGACTATATAACATGAAACATCAGTGTGTGGATCTGAAATAAATTACGCTATCAAATCGATCAATATAATTAATTTGCTTTTTTTAGCGGGTAACATACTATTAATAATAATGATTAAATATGAAAATACAAATAACTTGAAATGCACAGACGACAAGCAAACCAAAAAAAACAGACCACACAAGCTTTAATTTCCACCTATTGAAATAAACTACAATTGTAAATCATAAAATATGTATGAACTTAATGGCTTCGCATATAAATAAACGGTAGTGTTTAGAAAACATATTACGCTTATCTGCATCCAGTAAACACTTGTCTGTTTACTAGAATAAACATAGGCTCAATACTATAACCTAAATAAACCTAAGTACCCGACCCTGGTGAAATTTGCCTGTGTAGGTGTTGCTGATTGCGCCAAAACCAGGAAGCCGCCTTTACGGCGTTTAACTGTGGCATTGTTGCGCAATTGCGCATATTGCGCAACTGACATGGTACAACAAAAATGACACAAAAAGTTAAACAGGTTCTTCCGTTAGCTTGACTTGAAAGAAAGGACGCCACACACAAAAAAATACATCACTTCACAGTAGACGACAAGAAATGATTTTCGTAACGGCAAATTCGTTTTTGGTATTTACGTAAAACGCATTTTACAACAAAGCTTGCAAATATATAATTACAAATTAAAACAACTGTAAGTTTAAACAGAGTCAACGAATTAAGACTTCGCAGTTCTTGAAATTGCACTAGAATCGCGATTCGCAGCGTCAAGGCACCATCGGTTAACGCAACAAAAAACACAGTACCGTATTTGTCGAGTTGATTTTGTGGTTTAGACGCTAAAGTCAGGTGTGAAAAACACTGTAAAAATGCACGGTGCAAAAACTTTTTTTAACGTATTGAAAGAAACCGCATCGTTTTGTATTCGTAAAGATGGCGTATTCTGTAGCATTAAATTCGTTATGAAATATATATCAAAGTATTTACTGAGATCGAAATTATAATGTTCTAAACTTAAAGTTCGTGGTCAGCATTGTCTTTGCAAGGAGTGTGTTGTAATGTTACTTATCGACACAATGAAAAAGTCACGGAACAGCGTTACGTTTTGGAAACATAAAATATAAAGATAAACTTGGAGAAAGGAATTCATACACAGCGCAAAACTATAAACAGGTTTTACATTAGTGCAGGCACTTTTTAGTCAAATAGGGTGAAGTTATGCTATGGATACAGAATACCATAAACTAGTTTTGAAAGGTGTTGCAATTAGCTGGACATATATGAAGACCGAATCGCGCACATACAGATGGAATCTGACTAAATTCTTGAAGTTAAACTGTAAATACATCAATAGACATGTTGACTTTGGAACATTTTAAAAATGTAATATCACTGCTAGAAAACAATACATAGATCGCCCCATACCACCGTTGCAGGAAGTCAGTTTCTAAAGTCAGTTTTCCTACTTTGCTCAAAAACGAATAAAAACTAATTTTTCATGGCATGATTTTGAATAAACGTCTAATATTGAGGCATGGTAATGTATAATTAATCGATCTTCAAGTCAAATAAAGCTATTGGTGTGTAGCAAATGTTCTGGTTTTTCTTGTTAACTTAAAATCAAAGTGAAAATTGTGGCACCAAGCAAAGTGAAGAAGAAAAAAATAGTGTATCATACAACTGTTCCAGCCAGTTTCTTGGTTGAAATATCTGCAGGTGTAGGCGATTTGTTTTGCTGAATAAAAAATAATTCACAATATGCATCACCTTGAAACTTTTTGTATTGTAAATTTATTTTATAAAAACATTTTGACACTTACCGCCGGCCTTTTCCAAACTTGAAGATAGCCGTCCTGGCAGGTTGTTATAATACAATCTTGCAAAAATTTAATTCCCGTCATACGACTTTGAGAAATCTTTTTGCAAACCAATGGCTCCAGTAGGGGCGTTTCTTTAATTTTTGGACAAAGGTGTGTTCCAAAGTTATCTACCGGCTGCATTACAAAATAACAGTGTGTTAAAACATAAAGCACTTTTAGATGTTTTTTCTAGACCAGTGCTCTTCAACATTTTTTGTTATGGCCACCCTTAAGGATATTGTGACAAACTCATGCACCCTATTTACTTTTCTAAACTTGTTCCATAGCATTGGGGACAGATGTGAATTTTTTTTGTGATGATTAGGATGAAATAAAGGCAACTTAACAATTTTCTTCATAACAAAGAGAAAAAGCAAATAATTCAAGGTTGTCCTGGGACTGGCCCACAAATCTAAAAACTCATGTTGTTGAGGTAATTTACTTCTTCTGGGGCCTAGAAATACCACTGATGACCAGTGCTAAATGTGGAAAGGCACAGTTTTAATTTACCAGGGAGAAATTAGTTGCGTAAAAGATTTTAAACAGGCGCAAATTCGGGCTACCTTAATGTAATCATAAAAAAATGTTTGTTTTTTTACTAAAATTCTCTTTACAATAAAGGTATTAAAATATTTTTAAAATTAAAAATCTTTCATGTGACTGGAAAGGAAGACCCATCAGCCTTATTAGAATGAAGAATTGCACTTCTGTTGCCACAAACATAACTTAGACAGACAAGTTAGCTAAAATTGTTTTTTTTTTACCCTGCTTGACTATTAAGCTTAAACAAATAATTTCTCAAGATCAACAGAAATGTTTATTGTGTGGTATAAAAACAAGCATCGTCAGTTGGTTTTTACATGGCCAAATACACATTTCTGCCACTTTTAAGAAATTATTTTATGCTTTATAACTTTTTTGCTAAATAGTGCCAATTTTATGACCACATTGGAAACAAACTAAAACAAAATTACTTACAGTGATTGGTTGACACTTTTTGTTTGACAATGTATATTTTGAACTTGGATTAGAGGTGGTTGCACGGAAACTAAACGGAAGGCTTGTGTTTCTTTTGTGCTCTTTTGCTTGTTTTCGCTTTCGTTCATGTGCACCCAAGGTTGCAAACTTCTCAGTGACTCCATTTATCACAGGTTGGTGTTTAGTGGAAACTGATTTTCGCTCTTTGGTGGTGCTGATTGTTGAATTTGCTGAGCTTGATGTGTTACTGGAATGACCAGTAGTGACTAGTTGCATTGGATCAATAATTCCTCCTGAAGTGCTGTTATTATAATGATATTGGCTAGAACTGCCATTACTGCTGTAGTCAGAATAGGTGGATGCGCCATTCACCATCATCTCAGAGTCTGTTGTAGCAGAGCTGTTGTAAGCTGGGGTACAATCAACTCCACTGCTGCTGCTTTGTCTTTTCTTCTGCATTCCCACTTTAGGGTTAATAGGGGGAGGGTTGCGAGAACAAAATAAAATATTTTCGTCTAGTTCCCACAGACACATGTGAGTGTCCTGCCCCACTGAGCCAAATCTATAACAAATAGGGGGAGCACAGGGATCAAGTCCTATGCTTAGTCGGGAAAATTTTGAAACATTGCTGTAAGTTCGTAATCTACGCATTGTACTATGTGGTAATAAACCTGCTTCACCATTACAATTTGTTCTTGTTTCATCGTTAGACTGCACAGCACCTAAATTATCTACATGGTCAGTGCCCTGGCTAGCCATGTCACAACTGGTGTTGTAAGAACAAGGAATGTTGTTTGAAGAGTCCTGGCTTAAACAAGTCAGATTACCCTTTGGATACATCTCTGCCACACTCGCCATATTGTAAAAAGTTTTCAACTCGTTGTCACTGGGGATGAAACAGCAGTAAGGGTCAAATGCAACATCACTGACCCAAGACTTATGCCCATAACCTCTGGCAATGACACATTTTTCACAAAAAGAGTAAACAGAAACAAGATCATCTTCACCACCTATGGCGATATATCGTCCATCTGGGCTCCATGCACAAGATAGCAGGCCACCGAAGTAACTTTTTGTGTAACCATGCATTTTAAATGTTGACATATTAAGAATGCGCAAGTAGCCATTCTACATCAAAACAAAATGGAAAAGTTTATAGATAAAGTTGTTGATAAATAAATCCCATATTACAAAACAAACTTCAATGTGCTTATGTCCTATATCAGGGGTCAGCAACCTTTTTCTAGTCGCGGGCCAAAACCAAACTCAGAAAGGTCTCTGCCGGCCGCACAAAATGTTAACTAAGAATTGTGTTTGAAATGTTAAAACAACTGTGAATCAGGCGAGCCATCGACATTTTTTTGCACTTAAAAACGTGTTTAATTACATTTACAGAGGCAGTAAAGTGTTGACGCAAAGCGCGAAAAAAGGATTTGTTTGGTTTAAAATTTGAGTTTACACGTTTCATCCATAATAATAATGAAAAGTGTAATAAAACTACTTTGAGGGAACACGATAACATTTAAAGTTAATCTATCTCAGTATTTGTTAACCGTTTTAAGTCAATGCGCACCTGGCAAGCAAAGCGAGCGTAGTTTTTTTGGGTATACCGGTATTTCTTTTCTTGCAAGTTTTATTACATTCCCGAAAATAAAAAATAAAAAATGTTGAAAAAATATATGTCCAATATTTTTGAATAGGTTTTCCGTTTTTCCGTGACGCACTTGGCAGCCTTCCACGGCGCAACGGTAATTAATCTCTGATCAAGTTAAAAAAGCAGCATTAAAACGTAAACAAACCAGACGTAGAATGATCATTAAAAAACTTTTTTCGCAATTACGTATTTAGAATAGTCAAAAAGTATGTGAAATGGACTCGTGTGTATTTTTTCAAAGAGGCGGCGGGCCGGATGAATTACATCGGCGGGCCGGATCCGGCCCGCGGGCCATAGGTTGCCAACCCTTGTCCTATATGCATTTTTCTTTAAGTACCTGCAGTGCTATCGCAATAAAGAGTCCGCATGGAGAAAATTCAAAACACCGCACACCTGACCCATCAGAGGACATTATCCATTTGTATAGTGGATTTTTAGAAATCACATTTGCACTATTGCCATTGGTACTGGTTGTTGCAGTTGCCTTCAGTTTGAGTGACAAAATGGAGTACCCTTCGCCAGACCAGTGTGGCTGCAAACAATTTAAATTTAATTCATTAGTGAAAAAAGTACACCTTTAAAAACAGAACAGCTTAAATTTACAGAACACATAGTCCAGAACAAATTATCAACGATCTACAGTACTTGTGGTTGTTAGCTGTTGGGTTACCTGTGAATGATACGTTGGTGCAGCATTGGTAGATGGCTGTGACACATCATATGTGTACATGCAGCCACTTGAATGTGAAGAAAGCAAAACATTCTCACTGTTAGGATACCACTTGACACAGGTCACCAAAGCCTTTTCAACAGATCTCTGGAGACATATTTGCATGAATTAATATGTACATATTTAATGTAAAGCGGGGTTTCTTAATGTTTTTTGTGTTCTTTCAACATTTGAAATAAAACATACTTGCCAAGGTTAAATGGATATTTGCAAGTTTTAATATTTGTTTCAAGTTTAATATATCAAAAAGCAAATTTGCTTAGTGACATTTTCCCAGCAATGTAAAGTAAGTGTGTTGCAATAACTGAGTTATTTTGTTTGTTACATTTTATGATTTTTGAAAATACTGGTCACTATTAGGGATGTTAGGTACAATAGCTGATCCTTCGATGTGAATCCAAAGTTGATTTGAATCCAATTATGCTGTTTATATCTAGTAATTGGAACTAATATAATTTTTTTGTTTTATTGTGGAAAGTTTGCTTTGCCTTTGTTGCAAAAGTAACATTCCATCATAAAACTAGCAAAGTACACTACGGTTACTCAAGGTCAGTTTAGGCCAATATTCAGCGAGATTACGCAACAGGCAATAGCAATTTAGCATTTTTTGCAGCAAATAATTTAACAGATCACATTTGTAGTAAGGTAAAACTAAAACCCAATAATGTATTAGAAAACATACTGAATTTATGAAAAGTTTATTGTGTTGCATTGCATACACCAGGGCGGCAAAGTTGGGAGTTAAACTCAAGACTCTGAACTTGACGGAGTCAGTTTGTTTTGCTGGAGTTGGACTTAAGACTTTAGTAAGACTATGTAAAATGACGTGAGACCGGAGTCCAAGGTGTGCATTACCAATTTCTAAACTGATAAGCCCACAAACTGTAAATTGTAAACATGTAATAGCAAATGGTGCTAAATATCCACCTTATTTTAGTTACGTAAATGGATGAAACACATGCTGTAGAGTTGGACTCAAGACTCGGAAGTAGAACTGTGGTTTCAAATTTTTTCTTTTTTACAAGTACAATAAACTTACATTTAAAGGTAAAAATCGCAGTGCTAAATCACAAATCATGGCTGAAATGTCAATATCGATTTAATATGCGGTAAGAAACAATACCACCCTAATATTAAATGACACTTATGATCGGATCCAATATCCGATCTTAACTTAGATACGATATTATCAGACATCCCTACTGATGTGTAAATTCTGGTGCATACATTTTGCAATTTCCTTGCATTCATGAGAAAACTAACCTTGCATCATACAATCCACTGGTCTAGGACAAAATTTTTGCTGAAATAATTTCGTATTGTTTGCAATATATTATTTAACAGAATAATTAATTACATTTGTAATAAAGTAAAAAAATGAGTATTTTTATATTTAAGAAACATTACAAAAACTAGTTTTCTAGCTCTGACCTATGAATATTATGAATTGACCTTCAATGTAATTATTTCAAATATAGTGATTTCAAGTAGGGCTTGTTTTGGTGAGCTACATACAAGCAGGGTGCAGCAAACAATTTAGTAACTATCATTATTTGCTGTATTTTGAATGCCAAATATATCCCGGAGCTTCTAAGATCAGTATAATGATCCCAATTTTTTACTTTAACAAAGTTTTCGATTGAGCACTTTGCGCATTTTTTCCAGCTTAAGCAAGAAATTTTGGGCACATGTTCAGATGGTAAAAAATTAGGCACAGCGTGGCTACAAAACACAAAATTTATATAAAGAACACAAATATTCATATCATTCATATCATAAATGGCTATGCATGGCAGAACTTGTGTACACGTAATACTTATTTCAAAACCTATTTTTCAGTCTCACTATTAATTAGGGCATATGTAGAATTTTATTTTCTCTTAAAAAAATATATATATATAATATATGGAGACATAGTTTACATCTTCATTCATAATTTGAAGACTCAGCTTGGCTTTGACGTCTATAATTTGAACTTGGCCGGCAGTAAAGCCAACAGCAACTTTAACACTTTCCCCAGTTGCAGAAAAGCAATTAATATCATGGCATGTTGGAGCAACACCTTTATATAACCTTTTATCTAGGACATCAAGATGCTGATTAGGCTGAAAAACAAAAGCAATATATATTTGTACACAAGATCATCGCTAATAAATTTGCTAACTGCTAGTGCAGTATTATCGTTGAAAACTTGTTTATTGCCTACTTGTTTAGCCAGTTTTCAATTAAGCTAAACACACTTAGCAATGTTGGTCAAACATGACATCCCAGTAATACCGGAGATTGTGAGTTTGAACCCGACTTCAGGAACCAGAGGTTGTGAGTTCGAACCTCACTTCAGGCTAGTTGTTTTTCTAGCCTCGTCTTGCATGAACTATAATCCTAATCAACCAGCCTAAATTTTCGGTAAGCCTTTCCGAAAGCATCTTGTCTAATCACCAACAAAACGCAATAAATCTTGGAAAATGAATTTTGTGAATCTGCACATTTTCATTAAAACAATGTGTCTCGTCTCCTGTATAGTCTTATTTCGTCATTAAAATTGGTTCCTATGTGAAGTGTATGCCATCCTGGTCCAATATAATGACAAAGATAAAGTGGTAATCTACTCTGCTCCTAATAAAGAAATGACCTATGCTCCGTCTGTCGTTAAACAATTAAACTTCCACTAATACAAGTATTTATTTATAATACCGGATTTTAAGTAAATCTTGCTGACAAAGTAGTGCTTCTTAACGATTTTCCTTCTTGGCATAACTATAAGCGAGAGTGCACTTTTTAGTGTAGCAATATTAAAAGGGCCTAAATATATTTTCAGGACATATCATTTTTTGAGGAAATAATTTTTTGGTTGGGTAAGTTTTAGACCGATTTTACATTGTAGAACCATTAACTTTTTAAAAATTACGTAAAGATGTCGATACAGTTTTTAAGGGTTTAGAAGTCTACCCCTGTAGGGGCCCTTAACTAGGGTACAAAATCCTAAAATAACAATACAGTCAACAAACAGCTCTCGACCACTATCGACAGGCATTGTTATGTGTTGCGAATATTACCTGTATTGTTCCTAAAAGCAACAAGGAACTGACACCATAGTAAGCCTTTTCACAGTGGCGCGAATATGCGGGTTTACCCGCATACTTAGCCCGCATAGTTTGACGCACAAATTGCGTCGATACGATTGACTGAGTTTTTGCAGGTTTATTCCTGGCAAGTTTAACCCGCTGGTAAGAGGTAGGTTAATGTGCATGCCATGCGGGCTAGCGCAAACTGTTTCGAAAATATGATTTTGAAATCAATGTATTTAGGCAAATTGTGTTTTTAACAATTGAACTAGAATACTCTATATTGTGAGAAGTTAACTGTAATATAAAAAATCGATCCGAATTGATATTTAGTTTTGGTCAATTAGGAATACTCCTGGCCCAGCAAGTCAGAAAGACAAGGTACAGATGTTGTCAGCATGTTCTTTATACGCAGAATATCTTTTAAAATGAGTGAAACTAAAAGAGTGTACTGGCCAAATTAAGAAATATTAATAGCACAACCCTAAGAAACCAAATAATTTTCACAAATCTGCAAAATGAGTTGGAGAACTGTTCTTATAGTTCTTTGACGAGATATCTTTCTCATTGATAACATTAGTTTTCTGTCACTTGTTGTTTTTTAAAATACATTATTAAAAGGTCACTCAAATCAGGTAGCTGTACAGCATAATAAAGTGAAGCCAGTTCACATTTGAAAATAACTGTAACAATACTAACATATAAACAACTGTTATAATTGAGTAATAATATTGTGGAAACATCTGCAACACAGTTAAACAGCGCACATCTGAACCTGCTTGTATGCGGGTCAAGTCCATGTGAATCGAAGCCCTTAGCGCGGATAGAAGAGAAAACGCCTTTTTCTTTTTTCATGCGCGCTAACCCGCATGACCTAACCCGATCATGAAAAAGGCTTACTGTCTTTGCCGGATAGTGACTGTTAGAACGAAAAACGTCAGTAGAGCGACCTCACAATAGCAATTCAATTAAAACAGGCTGTCGATAAAGTGACTGTATAAATGGTGACAGCAATAAAACAGCGACTGTAATGATAGCGACTTTACTGGCTGGTCAGAAGTGGATTGCTCAATTTTGAGTTAGCATGAGAGTTAAGTTGTTTTCATTTAATAAAGTGCGCAAAATTTTGAAGCCATTTTAAAATGTGCACACATTGTTTAAAAAAAGTGTGCACATTTTTAAAGGCATTTTAAAACGTCCGCACATTTCTGCGTGCACATTTTTGCTAAAAATCAACAATAGAAAAAGTGTGGTGATGTCACTGTTTTAAATGAATCACTATCATGAGGTCGATCTACTGACAGCCGCCTTTCTAAAAGCCTTTATTCGGAACCCAAGCCATTGTGCCTACTGAACATAATCAACTAATTGTTGGTTAACAGAACACCCTATTAAGGCCTTATTGCTTCTCAGCATTGCACAATGGTGGCGACTTGTTGACTATGTTGGCCAAAAAAACAGCCACAAAACGAAAAAAATTGGTGCACAAAAGTTTTTTAAAAATATATAAATATGTATATAATTATATATATTTATTTTTATTAAATACCTTTCACAAAAAAAAAACAGATGGTCAGGGGCATATTCAGAAATACCAAAAAGGGGGGTTCAAAAATTTCAACTTAGGGAATTCACCGTTTTTCCGTCTGACGTTAATGACGTCATAAAATAGTGATTGTAATTTGTAATGACGTAATAAATAAATAAATAAAAAAATAATCAGAAGCCGTTCATTTAACGTCCAGCAAAATCGAAACTTTTCACGCAAAGCAAGCAGGTCCGTTGGTGACAATCCTGCTAGGCGCCAGCTGCAAAACCGCTAAATATGCAGTCGTTAACTTTAGGTGAGAAACTAAACCAAGACCGTGAAATATGTGTGATTGATTTTGATAGCCATGTACGGCAGTACGCTAAATAGCAAGCAGGTCTCTCGCCACCTGCAATACTAAACAAAGAACGTTTTCCCGGGTGTTGTATTACATTAGCGCAACATATGCGCCGGGCTGCGTGCGAAGTCAGCTAAAATACAAGTACGTATTGCAGACTTACACCAACATCGGATATTAGCGCAGACAGTGAGGAACATCATCTGCGCTTAACTCAACATGTTTAGCGAGAATAAACAAAAACTGTTTGATTTATTGTTTTTAATTGTCAAACACACTTGCTGATCAGCCAACCTGAACAAATAACCATAGAGAAAAAAATCCTGAGTTTACGGTCGACTAGACAAGAAACAAAAAACGGCGTTGTGCGTTTCATTTTGGTTTCACATTAGCTTAAGACACATGACCTAATTACATCAAAAATATTGCTGCTTAGGACGGTGAGTAAAACCCTGACAAAAATGAACAAAAAACGATAATATCACTAACAAAAAGGGAGGGGGGGGGGGGGTTCCGGACACAAATATTTCCAAACTAATCTGCTCAGCAAAATATTGTTTCTAACTTTAAGAGACTGCCTCTCATGGAAATATTGAATTGTAGGACTTTTTACTTTTTATAACCTGTGCTACTGGCGGCGTATATTGCACTATCTTAATATAGTTTTCTCACTAATGAAATTTGCTTACTAATTGTGCATGTAACTAATTCTAGGGTATTCAACAATAAAAAACAACAACAGGGCCTCAAAGTTGCTCTGCACAGTGCACACTCACACTCACGTTCAACACCCATGTATTCATATAATGTTCCAGTCTTAAAATGCACATTGGTCCAAAAGTTAACACTTAAACAAGAAGCCTAAATTTCAAATTAATTTGCAAATACGGACAGCTCAAATATTCTAAATGCAGGTTTGCACCAAACTTTGTTCATACCTGCATAAGAGACTTGTGAGCAAAATAGAAAAGGTCGCGCCCTACAGTAAAGCACACTCTATCTTCTCCATCTTCTGCGCCATTTATTTTGGAGATAGAAGTTTTCACAGTGGTTGAGGTAGAAGCTGGACCCTAAGATCAATTGGTAAATATATATATGGAAAAATGGTATATAGGTTTCCGATCTAACAATTCCAGTATACTTTTAATTAATTAATGACTTAAAAAATATATTTTTGAAAGGGGGTGGCATTAATCATTATATATATACTTTCGTTTAAGAAATTAATTGCAAACCAATTTGCTAATAACAAAACATTGTTAACATTCTAAAAAACTGCTAGTTGAAGCAGTTTAGGTTGTTGAATTTTTTACCCATAAACTCTTTATAAATGCAGTTTGTTGGTAACATATGGTTAAAACGAGTAGTAAATTTTGACATTTTTGTAAAATATAGCTTTACACAGTGCTTTCTAATAGTATAAACTAGACGAAATACCGGCGTTGCCTAGGTTAAATATAAGTTTTAATAGTTAATCTAACTGGTTAAAAATTATTACACCTACAATAACCACAATAATCTACGAAGTCTACGTGTATTTTGTCTAGTTAAACAAAATGAAACAATCAATCATACTGTGGGCTCTTTATCACTATTGCACATTACGTTGTAACATGTTGAACTGCTAGCCTTATGTTATAGCCCATGATTATGGAAGATAATTGTGGTAATCAGCATATACCCAAAAAGTAATGTTACAGATAGCATAAGATCTTCAAAGCATAAATAATGCAAACATACTTTTTTAATGGGAACACCCATGCTTAATTTAGTTTTCAGGACTACATAGATAATACTTACATACATTGAGCAACAAACATACCTGTGCTACGTATGGCACTCGACGTGAATAGAAATGTTCTGAGATAGGCATTTGCTTATATACTCCTTCCCGGATGTTAAACCGCACTTTCACATCATTTTCTTTACCCGAACCCTCCAAAGCCATTATACCAGGAATGTTGTACAGCACATGCAGAACACATTACTGACCCATATCGCCAGGTTAGAGAAAGTTTTTCAGGACATTTAAAAAGCTGCAAAAGTTGGTAACAACACAATATCTGTATAAAACAAAACAAATTTCAATATTTATAAACATTTAAAAAACATATAATATAATAGAGGCAATACTAATATGGCTCAATTTATTATATCTTTTATAAATATATTTACTTAACTTAAATTAACAGTCTTATAACTTTAAACAAATTTTGGCGCTGGTCTAGAATCCTACCACATTATTAAAACAACGCACAATATTTGAGTTAGGGTGTCGGTTAGTGTTTGGGTGAGGGTGGGTCAAGTATTAATATATTCATTATTTAATAATAATACTTGACCCACCCTAACCCAAACGCTAACCCCGCACCCTAACCCAAATAATTTGCATTGTGGTAGGATTCTAGACCAGCGCCCAAATTTTATACTGCAGTTCTTTCTTTTTTGAACCTGCTAAACAACAAATATGCTTTTTGCATTTTTTACAACATAAACAGTAAAACATAAAATATTAGCACTTTAATTAAAACAAATCATGCTTTGGGGTTTAAACTTGTAGAAAGCAAAACTACAATGATGTCCAAATACATTTAGATTATTTACAAGGACCCAAAATAAAGCTAAATTTGGAAACAGACAATTGCCAGCATGATAATCAATTGGAGAGGTTAAAAATGCTTTTATAACGTATGCATTATCTAAACAATATTATTTTCAAGGGTCATCAGAGTAAAATGAGCACAACAAAAAGTAGACAAACTCAAATGGCATATATATAAGATTTGAATTAACCTAAACAAGGTTACAAAACAAGTCTACGACGTCTGACTAAAAGTGTAACACAACACACATTATTTGGGGTAGGGTGTGGGTAAGCATATTAAATGTTTTTTAATTAAAATTATTATAAAAATTAATATTCCCAAACATTAACTATCACCTTAACCCCAATATTTTTTAATATTTGTTTTAAAGCTGTGGTAGCCTGGTATAGGCTTCCAGGCCAGCGCCCATTTTATTATTGACATGCATATTCACTTATTCTTAGGATTTTTCACCTCCGTAACGCAAGGCCATTTGACCCTCTGCATTTCATGGCACTTCAGACCGAGATCTCGGGTGTGCAGCACAAAATTCTGAGGTGTGCAATCAAGGTTTTATGCACACCTGAAGTTTGGTAATCTAGCACAATTCAACCTTTTAAAATTTTAGGTGTGCACACAGCTTGCTTTTAAAAAATATGGGGTGTGCACTTGCCACAGAATGCAGACTGAATTTGACCTAAGTTTTAACCAGCAAATTGAAACTCCACGATAGGTTTTACTTTACACGGTAATGTTATGTTATTTTAGGTTGATATCGCCCTAATTAACAATCACATAATGACGACTTCTTAACATGGCGAACAAAGTATTTAAAAGTTTAATTTTCTAACGCGTTTTTGCAGGGCTTTGGACATATTGGTGAAACATTTCGCATGGCTTATCAATATGTTGTTTTTAAACTATGTATTTGTAAAATGGCTTATCAATACGTTGTTTTCACACTTAAGGTCTTTGTAAGCTAAAATCGTAAATATTTTTTTACAAATCCGTTTTATTTAAGAATAACAGCAGTAATATTTTGTCCCTTTTTTAAATTATATTTTATAAATATGTCATTAAAATAATTATAAGAACTTTATACTCTTGTCAAAATAAAAAAAATATTTTTTTTTAATAAAGACGATTATTATAATTCTAATATTATTTAAACTATGTTTACAATATGTTAATTTTTTTTAAAAATTTACTTGTTTTAAATTAATTTTAAATAAAATGCAAAAAATGTTTCTTCTTTTACGTCACCTAGCGAGAAAGGAACCGGATAGCGCGAGGTTAAAGTTCAAATAACTACAACATTTTATATTTCCTGTACAGTAGAAAATCCATTTTAATTTGATTACTAAAATCAGCAAAACCTTATGAATGACTAAACTGTAAATCTATTTTGTGTTCAAAAAAAAGTTTTTGGTTTTAATGCATTTTAAATACAAATCGCTTGTAAAGTTTTACCTTCTATGGTACCCTGCTGGACCGGATGGTGAACTGCAACACTTCTTGCGTTAGGCCTGGGTTGGGTTAGGATACTTATTTTGCAACATAGTTAATTATACAAGTTTTAATGCAGTATATTTAAATATTTTTCATTTTATTATGTCAAATTTTTCTGAATAATAATTATATTAATTAGCGTTTTACGGTTAAACTGGTGTACTGAATACAGTACTATTCTCCAATACTCTGTTAAGGACAATATTATCGGGATACATGGATAGTCAAGGAAGAAAAGTAGTTGTATGTGATAATGGAACTGGGGTTAGTACAATATATATTTTGTGTTTGTGTGTGTTGTGAAATAGACTAAAGAAGCATTATAAGCTGCATAAACATCTCCCTTTCTTTAGTGATTATTTACTTCTTAAGAAATATTTAATATGTTAAAAAACTGTCAACTTCAGCAACTTTAGCTGCTAAAATATTTTGCAACTAATACTCCTAAAGATTTCAATCTTGGGTATCTCTCATTGTTTTAAATATTGCAATTTTTTCATTTATAATGCAGGTTGATCTGAGCTTCTGTCATAGTGTAACAAATATTGACGCTCTTTCACTTATGTACGTGAAAAGTTATGCAAAAAACAAAACAAAATAATACCGCATACCACAACGCATATTGTTTGGGTTAAGGTGAGGGTGGGTCAAGTAATATTATGTTTATTAATAATAATAACTTGACCCACCCTCAACAAAACGCTAACCCGCACCCTAACCCAAACAATATACGTTGTGGTATGCGGCATTTGAAAAAAAAAATTTTTATTAATTTTCACGTACATAAGTGAAAGAGCGCCCAAATATTTACACTCTGTCAGGGCCTGATGGTTAATACTAATTTACGGAATGATAAATGGTCGGAATGGTTGAAACACTCACTAATTTAAGTGTTACCCCGTTAAAACAATTATTAAACCAACGCACAGGGTTAGGGTGGGGGTTAGCGTTTGTGGGAAGGTGGGTTAAGTGTTATTATATTTAATAATAATACTGTGAGCATTCCGACCATTCGGACCATTCATCATTCCGTTTTAGGTTAAGTTTTAACAGGCACAATTTCTGAAATGTAGTAGGGTGTCATGTTATGGGCCATAGTAGATTTTCACAAATTGCTTGAAAGTAACCTCTGGTATGCCCCTGGCACCGAATGCAGCTTGTGGGCATTGTTTTGGTGACCCCTGCTATAAATAGGGATGTTCAAAGTAGAATATCGAATCCAATTCTGCCGTTTATATGGGGTTATTGGAATCGATATAATGTTTTTTTTTGCGCCAATTGTTGCGCCTAATTGTACAAACGCGTGTGGTAAGTTGGACCAATTTATGCTTGCTTTAAGTGTAATCAGGTAGTGCAGTGTCAGCGTTTTTTCGGGCGACCAATTACTTCGCGATAACGTTCGTCTAATAATTAAGTGTCAATCAAGCATTATTGGGCGAGTGACGAACGTGTAATGTCAGGTGTGGAGTTTGCAATTTCCCTAAATGCGTTAAGTTACAAAAGTAATATTACGTTGTAAAACGTGCTGGCCATCTACAAAACGCGCTATAGGGTTACTTAAGGTCAACTTTAGGCGAATATTCAGCGAGGTTATGCAGTTATGCACAGCGTAATTGTCAAGAATTCGTTATGCCAATAGTCACTTTGTATTCTTTGCAGTATATTATTTGACTGCATAACAGATCATGTTAGTCAAAAAAGAGGCACTAAAACCCAACAATGCCTTAAAAAACAGGACAGAATTGCTTAAGACTTCTGTGTGCAGTGTTTCATTGTACTCACTATTGGCAAAAATATAAGTTTTGGCAACAACCTGGACAGTTGACATAATACAGTTTACAGAACTGCTTCAAATGACAGTTGTTAAGAATGTTAAACATATGGGAGATTTTTTTATTATAATGTACACATGTTAGCAAATTGTTTGGGCGATTTATTGCTGTGATTGTGGGCCCTGTGGGGTAGAGTAAGATTAATCCCTTCCCCAAACAAAGCCAAGGTCAGATAATTTAATAAAAATATACTAGGATTCGCTATTCTGGATTCGTAATTCTAGATTCGAAACCTATTATTCTAGAATACTGTGGGATTCTACTTTGAACATCCCTAATTACAGTTGTTAAGAATGTTAAACATATGGGAGATTTTTTTTTTATTATAATGTACACATGTCAGCAAATTGTTTGGGCAATTTATTGCTGTGATTGTGGGCCATGTAGGGTAGATTAAGATTAATCCCTTCCCCAAACAACATCTGGGTTAAATAATTTAATAAAAATATACTAGGATTCGCTATTCTGGATTCAATATTTTAGATTCAAAACCTATTATTCTAGAATACCTTGGGATTCTACTTTGAACATCCCTAGCTATAAATAATAATTTAATTGTATTTTTTAGTTCGTAAAATGCGGATGGGCTGGATCAAATTTTCCAGCTCACATATTTCCTGCCCTAGTTGGTAGACCAATTCTAAGATCAACTACAAAGGCAGGAGACATTGAAATAAAGGTAAAATAATCGTAGATTTATAGCAATTTTATGGCATTGTTATTTTTGCTTGAACTACAATTTTTTATTGTGTAAGAAAGGTGTTGCAACGGGTCAAGTTTTTTTTTTAATTATGAAATGTATAACACAGGCAATGTTAGTTTTAAATTTTCTAATGTTTTGCTATTTATGAAAAAAGTAGGGTTGGGCATTTGACCAGTCAAATAAAATCCAGTCAATTGACCGGTCAAATACTCGTCAAATAGGTCAAATACTATACACACTATCATAATGCAATTGAAGTTAAAAATAAACCCTGATTTTAGCTTTAAATAAATATATGAACGTTTTGGCTCAAGTACACTGGTTTGTAAAACAAAAACAATTATTTTTGACTATCAATAAAAATTTTTGCAAAACCATGCCCATCTTGAACTTTTTTGTGACAACTTTTGTGACTATGTGAATTTTCTAAATTATCACCAGGGTCCACTGGAGACGAGGGATTTGGTTCTTCTAAATTTCTAAGTAGCCTAAGATTTTGGTATACCCCAACTAGTGTTTCCTTTTATGACAAACGCGATTCATCATATTAAACAAAATAAATATACTTTGCTATTACAAACCAGGGCTGCGGAGTCGGTTAAAAATAACCTGAGTCCGAATCCGACTCCGGCCAAAAATATAAACCCGAGTCCGACTCCAGTCAAATGTGCGATTTTGTTGAGTCCCGAGCTTCTCTACAGCTTGTATTTCACCAATTTACGTAACTAAAATAACGTGGATATTCAGCAATTCACTTATAGGGGTGTCGTGTAATTCATTCACTCACAATACATGGCTGGAAAATATTCCACCTTTACAATTTCCATTTGGCAGCCATATCAGTTTTAAAATTTGTTACTGCACATGTGCATGTCGGACTCTGGTAGTTTTACAAGGTCTTACTCGAGTCCCAAATCCGACTCCAGCAAAAACAAACCGACTCCTCGAGTCCAGAGTCCGACTACGACTCCGCAGCCCTGTTACAAACACTTAGTTATTACCATAGAACATTTGTTTGCATCAGGTAAACCCTACCATTTTTGAATTCTTTAAAAAAGTTACAATCAAGTTTAAATCAAAAAACAACTTTTAAAAAATTTACAACATTTGAATTCAATATGAGTATTTGACCGGTTAAATAAAGTGCTGTCAATTGACCGTATTTGACAGGCTTGCCAACCATAGAAAAAAGAAAACATTATTTTGTACAGAAAAATTCTCTTGTGTTTTTCCTACATTTAAACGATTAGTGTGGACATTTTAAGTTGCCGTAACAAGTGCTGTACTACAAAATAAGCTGTTTAGTGAATATTGATGTGACTAATATTAAATTGACTTGCAATAAATATTGTTAAATGTTTTCATAGGATTTAATGATAGGTGATGATGCAAGCAAACTACGATCACAGCTAGAAGTTAATTATCCGATTGAAAATGGAATTGTTCGCAACTGGGAAGATATGGAACATCTTTGGGACTACACATTTGGGCCAGAAAAGCTGGACATTGATCCAAGGTAAATTAGTGAAACTGTGAAATTCAAGACTGTCTTTTCAGGTTGGGTATTGAGTAAAAATTAGCACTCAAGTGACTGCTAAAAATGCCTCCAAATTCTGTCCTTTCCAATAAGTTAACCTGCCTTTCAGTTTCAGGGCATATACAATTTGGCTTATTTGTTTATGCTGCTATGGACAAATTGAATCACCTATATTCTGGTGACAAGCATTTTGGTCCCAAATTCTTCGGGTTTTTCGGTTTCATTTCTAAACTTAAATGCTGTGTTAGCCCATATAAAGCTTGCCATTTTTAGACAATAAACAAGTGAATTCACAAGAAAATTAGAGACCTAAGAGTTACACCAAAGGCGCAAATTTTCATGTATAACTGTTTCAATTAAAAATAGTTAAAGCATAATAGCATGCTGATCGTGTAACTGACAATAATTAAATTTTAAACCGATAATTTTTAGTTAGTAATTGCTGGTACAGTCTATATACTTAACTAGTTTTGTCTGCATTTATTTTGCCACCATAAATTTCAGTTTCATTTTATTAAACAATGAAATTCTTAACTTGAATCATAAAAATAATGATGTGTTATTTTTAGACTTTATGTAAAAAAATTGCTGTTATATTAAGGCAATCAAGAGTTCTTTTGACCGAACCTCCAATGAATCCTACTAAAAATCGCGAGAAAATCATAGAGGTTTGTTTTTTAACTGTTGTCATAGCTTACATTTAAAAATATAAACTTTAAATACACAAATATATTTTATTAGTATTGTTAAAAACCATGATAAAATAACATCTTAATAATATAGATCTGTTCCAAACATGCACACAGGTCAACACAGTTTTTGGAACAACAAATTAAAGCCATTTTGGGATATTTCCGAGCCCCAGAGCCTAAAAAGAACTTCATTTTTTCCTATATGTTTTTGAGATATTTAAAAATGAAAATGGTTAATATAGTCATCCAAAGGCGTTCAGACTACCATTTGATGAAGGTTAAAATTGATGCAATTTTCAAATCCAGTTAATTTGCCATTAAGATAAGGTGGAGGTTTAATCAGGGTGGTTGTCACACACTGTGATATTCAATCCCTGGGAGGAGAGAGGATCAGCAGGTGGCCCAATACAGAATCAGAAAGGGCAATCCAGGGTGGAACTTATCACTCGTGTCTTGCCATAAACAGAATAGTAATTTGAGACACTATGGCAGGAAGTTTTAAAACTCAGGCAATAGAGTGAAAGAGATAGAGTGAACAGTTAGCTATGGAAGAGAAGAATCTATCAGCAAAATGATTAATTAGGTTATCACAAAAATAAAGTTGTTACTTGTAAAACTGCACTTTTATTCTAAGCTTTTGCTAACACCAGCCTCACTCAGCAAAAATTGCCATTCTATTTTTTATTTTTTTACCAAATTTAGTTTTCAGTGACAACGACTGGTAAAGATAATATGTCTGCTACATCTACATAGTTTAAGTAAGGCAGCTTATCACAGGGCCTAAAAATATCCTAAAAGACTCGATCTTGTAATGTAAAAAAAATTGTCTGCCAGTGTTATTAAAATGTGTTTCATTTGTAGCTGTTGGGTTATAGATTTCAAATTTCCTTCTTTCAGAAAATGTTTGAGAAGTACCAATTCGACGGTTGCTACATTGCTGTTCAGGCCGTTTTGACTCTTTATGCCCAAGGTATTTATATGTTGAATTGAGTTTCAAACATTTTTGAGAAACAAAATTGATTCTGATTCAACCTTCTTGATTGGTTGTAGAAAGTTTGTATTATAAGGGACTTCGGATTTCTCTTTTTTAATTGGGATTATGTAGACTTGATACATGTATTACCACAAATAATTATTTGTTCCACCTATGTGAATGGTGATTCTTTTCACCTGACACCAGGGGCGTAGCCACCTGCAATACTAAACGAAGATCGTTTTCCCGGGTGTTATTTAATTAGCTGGGCTGTGTCCTGTGTGCCAAGTCAGCTAAAATCCAAGCACGTCTTTCAGACTTTAACCAACTTTGGATATTAGCGCAGGCAGCAGCTGCGCCTAACTCAACGTTTTTAGCGAGAAAAAACGAAAACTGCTTGATTTATTGTTTTTAATTGTCAAACACACATGCTGATCAGCCAACCCGAACGAATAACGATACAGAGAAAAATCCCCCGGACACCCAAACTATTGGTGATTTTGCAACACCATGCATGTATTGTATAGCTTGTTTTACAATCATGTAATTAATTGGTAAGCATATAGACCAATACCATTTCTTTTTCCTCAGGTCTACTGACAGGAATAGTTGTTGATATTGGTGATGGTGTTTCCCATATTTGCCCTGTATATGAGGGATTTTCCCTTCCTCATCTTACTCGACGATTAGATGTTGCCGGACGGGATATTACCAGATATTTGATAAAGGTACAAGAAATGACAATTTTTTATTTTGTTTGTCATTAATGACTAATATGCATTACTAGAACTTGCAAAGATGTGCCTCATATTAATTAGGCTTGGACTTTTTTATGTTTAGTTTATGGGCTGCCAAAAAAGAAAGGTTTGAGAAACACTGCTTTAAAGCAAATGGAATAATTCTATTTGATTTTGTTTAGTGCTTTGTATTTCACTAAATTTATTGGTTTAAAAAAATTGCTTTGAATGCAATACCCTTGCATCAACAGAATGCATTGGGTATGATAATGTGGTTTTAGGCCCAGCTCAGGTCAGCACATTTTCTGCTATTATTTCTGAAAATAAGTTACCAGTGATGCACCATTCCACAAACGTTGCTGTTGGTAAAGAATCTTTATTCAGGGTTTAAGTATTCGATTTGACCCCTAGTGTCCAGGAGCGTTTTAAACTAGTACTTAAGTACTCCTGCTTAGTTAATCTGTTTACAATAGTTTTTATTTACGTTTCTCAGTATTTACTAGGCCAACTGTTTTTAGCTTTTATTGCTGCGTGGTTATGTCTTTAACCAATCTGCTGATTTTGAAACCGTTCGTATGTTGAAAGAAAAACACTGCTACGTTGCGTAAGTTTGTGAATCATTTAATTATTAAACAAATCCATTACTTGCAAAATCAATAATTTTTTTTTTTATAAACTATTCAACTTTTAGATATGATACTGAACAGGAGCAGAAATTGGCACTTGAAACTACATATCTTGTTGAATCTTACCAGGTAAGCAAACATAATGCAGCAGACAGCGGTGCTAACTTGTTCTCTACCAGGCCCCACTGACCCTGTGTATCTAAGTGGACTGACAAGCCTAGTATTGACGAGGTTAGGGATGTTCGATAATATTGGATTGGTAGGGATATCCAATGCCAAGGGGTAATACTAAAAATTTGTAAAATCTAAAGTAATTTTTTTTAAATATATGACTCTTTAACTAGCAACAACAAATATGCTTTATGACTTTAGTTTTTGAGCATTAAATTATGCCAATTTTTGTAGACACCAGCTCACCAGTTTTTACATGTCTGTAAACAACAATATATAGAAAAACGATCAAAACGATTTCATTTAAAAATTTTGAAGAAAAGCTATTAGGATCTGAATTTAAAAAGAACACTTAGCTTTAAAGATCTCACTGACTAATTATATGAAGTGGCATGCTAGACATTTTTATAATATTCAGAGACAATGACTTCAATGGATTTTACAGACTCTTTTTTTGGGGCAAGTTTTTTTAATCCAAAAAATCGAAATTATTACTTTATTGTTTGAGATATTTGACAATATATTACTTTATTTTATTAGCATTAAATGTATTTATCTCCATGAATAACAACCCGGTTACAAGTTTCTACACGTATTTTGAACAATAAAATTGTCAAACAATAACCAAAATACTTTTTTCCCTCAAAATCAATACAAAAATTTAAATGTCATCTAATTGATAACAATTCAAGAATAATTTAATGTAGTATATAAGGCATATTCGTAGTATATAATGTTTGCATCTGCAAAACTGCTGTTTGGACGAAACCTTTTGTTTTAAATAGGAAAAACATTTTCTCCACAGATGTTGAAATAGGCTGGCGTTTTTCCTATTTTGCACACTTTTGTTATTGACTAATAATAAAAAAAAAAAAAAAATAATAATAATCTCTTAAGATCTTAACAGACAATAGAAATGATCTTGACTAACTGTATGGCTGACCTACTACGTGTTTATAAAATTCAGAGGCACATTGTGTGTTGAAAAATAATTGTTAAGATTATGTCACACTATAAATTCGACATTAGTCTACAGAAAATAATGAGAATGTTGCTTCCAATACTTCGTAACATTCAGGTTATTATGCACAAATCAGGTTATTTTGCACAAATTATCATTAATCAATATCTAAAGGATCTGCTTGACCTACATCTACAAAGTTACAACGGATTTAATCTTTGCTTTTTAAGTATTGATATAAAATATAAAGTATCGGACATCCCTAGTAGAGGTCTTGAGTTCGAACCTCACTACAGACCACATTTTTCTAGTCTAGTCTTGTCTGTCTTGCTTGCACCACAATGCTGATTAGGCCAACTGATTTCAGTTATAGCCTTTTTGAAAGTACTCGGTATACTACTATGAATATGCCTTTATCATTGGTCAATAAATACTACTTCAGCATGGCTAGATTGCAGTATGTACTCATGCGGATTCTATGGTTTAGTTGTATACAAAAATTATTTTTTATCTCTATATTATACATGTACTTGAATAAATAACCAGTACTTAATTGGAGTGTTTCAAGTTAAGTTTAGGTTTGTTTAAAAGTTAGGCTGATAGTTAACTTTAAATATGCTTATATAAACTAATTTATTCTTTACTTTGAGTTTATCTTCCTAATTTGTTATCTTAAGTTACCAGATGGCCGTACTGTTAAAGTTGCTGGTGAAAGATTTGAGGCACCAGAAGCACTATTTCAACCCCATCTTATTAATATTGAAACATGTGGAATAGCGGAATTACTTTTTAACACAATTCAAGCTGCTGATATTGATATTAGGTGAAATATACTTTATTTAGTATAGTTCTGCATTATGTGGGGGATTGTGTTGGTTTTTGTAAGGGATTTAGTCACTAATTTCACTTCAAATATTAGCTATAGTTATTAAAGTAAATTGATACACAATGCTACTACATTTATCGGAGAAGACATCAACATGTAACAACAAGTTACTTGTTATTCAACCTTCACAATCTCAGTGGTACATTTATTCAATTTCAGGAGTGAATTTTACAAACATATCGTTTTGTCTGGTGGCAGCACAATGTTTCCTGGTCTCCCCTCACGAATGGAGCGGGAAATTAAGCAGCTTTACTTACAACATGTACTCAAGGGAGATCACACCAAGTTCTCGGTAACATTGGATATCATTACTTGAATGTTAATTAGTAATTATTGCTGGAATGATTTTATCTAATGACTGACATTGTAAATATTTGTAAAGTATTTGGGGGTGTGATTTGTATTTTGGTGATTTTATTTTTTTAAATCAGTGCTAAAAAAACAAATAATTATCCCATTGTTAGCCCTCTTGTATCTTTCCAACATGTTGCATGGGTTTGTAAATTGACTGGTTTGCATCAACAGTGGTAATTTTTCTATAATTATAATTTATTGGCAGACTATTAGTATAGTTTTAATCCACATGCATCCCAAATTCCCAGTCATTATTATTGTGCTGTAAAAACCTATTAACCTTGCCTTTTTATTTATTTTCTTCTCAGGATATCATTTCTACCCATATGTTTACTAATCAAAACTTCAGCTTGCAGGCAATTTGCATGTTGATAACAAATTTTAACCAAATCTTTTGTTTCTTGTTTTCTGTTCGTCTGAACCAATGTTACTCCATTTGTCATTTTGGAAAATCTGTGTAGAACATGGTAAGCCCTCTGCAAAATAATAGATATAATTTGATTTGATTTGGCATGGGCTGTTGCTTGTTTTTATTTAGTTTTTACTTTAATTTTGAACAAAAAATGCATGTGCTTTGTTTTGCAGTAACAGTGTTAATTCTGATTTGAGTATAACTAGCATACATAAGTTATACCAGGATGTAACCCTCATTATAATCATTGTTATCTATGGTCAGCTGGACAATTTTTCTTTTTTTATAATTGCCAAAATGTTTCCGTTTCGCATATCGTAAACTGTGCAAGGAATATAAATCAAAAAAATTTAAAAATTAACAGCCAAAGCTGATAACAAGTATTAGTATTGCTTTTTACAAACTAGTATTAATTAATGTGGTTAGATTATTTGTGTCCTCATCTTGCTGTTTTATAGTTCTTAGTCCAAGCAGAATTAAACTTTTTCAGAATAAATATTTATCCGTTTAGTTACAGCACTAAGTGCTACAACTATGAGGAGTTCATATTATATTATACAACTTATCGCTAATCATTTACAAATCTATTTTGATTTACAACCTTATAAAATCATCACATTTGTATGCAACGTTGAAATTTGGGTCCAAATATTGTTTACTGAAGTGTCCTTGGCGTTAAGTTTGTACTACAGTCAAAGTCTTCTATTTAATCATACAAACTGAAGCAAAGTGTCAGCTGGTTTAAAAATAACCTTATTTTCAGGTGATTTGATACAACAACTTTTCTTATTTGGTTTATATAAAATGTCTCTGATAACCAGGTTAAAAGAGAGATCTGAAATATTATTATGGCAGTCAAAATTTTGTCAAAAAAATATATTTTTAGATCAAAATTTGTCGAAATTTGAAATTTGTAGGTCAAAATTTCTTTTTTTAGGTCAAAAAATAATCGCCCTACCTATCAGTTAAGAACCGACGCTTTGCTTTTTTACACTTTCACACATTATTCAACAATCTGAGGGCATACTAAATTTTTGCGTACAGTCTTTTAGTTTACTCCTGGGCAGCCAATTGCCGTCACACCAAAGCGTTTTCTTGCCGAATATATTTTATGTTGCCTCATTGATAGCATTTGCCAACTATCTTCACAGCTCTCCGAAAATCTATACTGTGTTTAGGCTTTTTAATTTTTTTGTTTCGCTGAAAATCTAGTTTTATTTTCAAGTCCTCCAAATAAGGCTAAAAATAACGCAGGCGAAATTCTTTTGCTCTCGCTTAACGTTTTAAGATGCCACTGAATGTTATAGTGTCTGAGTAATGCCATTTTATTTGAAATGTTAACACATACTGTATAACACTTTTGGGAAATGCAAGTACTATGTTTAAGTAATTCTAGTCGTTTGACATAAAATTTTCGGCTATAAAAAACTGTAAGTTTCTTAAGACAATAGGCGAATTGATAAAGACTTGCACTTAAATTGCATAACTTTTCGGCGAGCTGGAAATATTACGTTCAGAAAACAAATCGTTGTTGCGTGCCACCGCCACTAAAAACAGTCTTCCTAAAATTGTTTAATCTTGTTTAAAGCACGGCTCATACAACGAAGTTTACAGTAAATTCATGACCGCCTTTTGTTCAAAATTAGTCGATTGGACCATTACGGAACATTCCTAAAATGCGTACTAGTTATTGAACACTTAAAGTTAAATATATCTTAATTTGCATATAAAATGACCTATTTTACATGCTTAGTGGGAAATTGTGAGTCGGCATATGTGCATTAACATTAAATATCGCTATTCGTTGTTGTATTTTAACAGTACAAATGTAATATATCAACTTATACTACGTTAATATATTATGTGGTTTTTAAGATTAACTGCGCAACTCAAGCATGCTGCCTGGCAACTTGCAATGCAAGCGTTGTACAAATATATCAGTAGTGTGTGTCAACAACTTTCCTAACGTTCACCGGATTCAACTTTACTTTATTTGGATAAAAAATAACCTCTGTAAAAATACATTCGATATGACATGTTTTATGTATCTGTAGATATTAATTGTTGTACTTAACGAGAGGAAAAGATCCAGGATTTTTATGGGGAAATCATTACAATTTTTAGGTCATAACTTGACGTCATAAATCAAGTATCCTAAAAAAAACTTAGTGTTCTCGGTCAACCCGTGCCTAAAAAATTCGCTTTTGTTAAATTTAAATTGTAGTAACCTATTGATCCTAAATCGAGCTTATTTTTTGACAAACAAAGCCATTTACCCAACTATAACAGCTGTATAGTTCCACAAAAACCATCGTATAAATTTGCTCCAACCCCAAAAAATCGTTTAATGCGTTTAATCTTGTTAAGCTTTGAAGATGTAGAGGTGTTAATTACGAGAAAATAGCCATATTATATTGATATGAAGCAAAACAATTGCATTAGCTATTTTAATTTAGCAAAATTGGTAGTTTGGATGGAGTCCGCGCTGCTAGCCTATGGACGCATACAAACTGTCTAATAAAAACATTTTTAGAAACAAGTTTTAGTGTTCATATTTTGGCAAAAATTTTCGCAAAAGTTGTGATTTCTGTTAAGACCCTTAAACTCTCTATGTTATCTAGATATTCAAAACAAAAAGGCCCTAACATATGCGCTCCTAAAGATAGTTTATTGAAGTAAGAAAAATGTTTGCAATTATGCATGAAAAAAAAATTGTTTTAGGTGACACAACTCCCCCCTGGATCCGGCCCTGGTAGGTTGACATGGCTTCAAAAACTAACAGAATTCGGTTTAATTTAGTTTAAGCTGTATTCACATCACGTTGTTCTGAATATTTCACTTTGTTTGGCCCTGTAACTGTATTGTTATAAAATCAGAAATTCAAGATCCGTATTGAAGATCCACCACGTAGAAAGCACATGGTCTTCCTTGGAGGAGCTGTTCTTGCAGACATCATGAAGGACAAGGACACATTCTGGATGACACGCAGTGAATACGAAGAGTGTGGTATCCGCGTTTTGGAAAAACTAGGTGTTAAGGTTGCGTAACACCCGCACTTCCCAAACTTGGCCCGTACAACAGCTGCACTGCGGCCACTATCGAAGTGAGGCATTTTATGCCCATCCGGTGTTCACAGACACCTTTCGATCTTAAAAATGGATAATTCTACTCCTGTGTATTTTCTTAGAAAATCTTCTTGTAAACAACGATTTTGATAGACACATTTTTCTCACTGGCAGCCGCACTTTTTTCTGTTGCCGCTAGGTGTGGCGCTCGAGCTTACTGCTTTGAATTCTATTATTTCTTAACAACATGCAGTGCCCGGCTCTACTGAACATGCTGCTTCTGTTGCTTTATATGTTAACGCGATCAGCTTTAGTCCAAATTTCAAGGCAAATATAATCGTTCTTTGAGTCTTCATATTTTGTTTGCTTTTATTCTGCACGACCCGACGTTCCTGTCGGCGTTGTTTTGCTGTGCTTGTACATAATTTCCTATAAATATTGGCAATCAAAAAAAAGATTTATCCTTTTTATTCAATTACATGCGTGTAATTAACTGGCAGAGTCAAGACAACCCCATTTATCTCTTTCACGTTTGTCCTTTCCATTCACTCATTCCTGAGTGTTCGATACACTGTACCATTTTGTCGTTGCGACGAAGCTTGTTAACCTGCAGAACAATTGTTTTGGTTACCATACGACTCTTGAAGATATAATTGACAGTTTGTTACCGCCAGCTTTATCTGTACCAAAATGTTTAGGGACTTATTTAGATATTGTTATGTTTTTCATTGATATTTAATCCTTGTATGATATGGTCCATATATTTGTGAGAATCATCTATTAAGTCGCGATCTAATATTTCATTTATAGATCCTAATTGCACGTATTTAACTGATTGGTCGCCCATTGTTTTTGTCGCTGTGTTGAGTACCATATTTGTAAGTTTGCGTTTTTGAAGGTTACGAAGACCTATAGATGCAAGCCGTAGAAACGCTTGTGCTGTGGTGCGGATTTTACGCTTTTATGGGGTTGTTATCCTCGTTTTCCCGTAACGCGAGTTTGAAGGCTAATTATTTAAAAAATCAAGTTTACCGAAGAACTTTAGAAACACAAAAACGAAACTATCATTAGATTATTAATTACACTTCTAATTGATATCTATAATGTTGACATTAGTATAAGTCAACATTGTAATATTGTTTGTCACGCTACTCAATTCAGTGCATGTAAACTTTCTCTATTGATCGGCATCTATGTTTACCATTATGCAAGGTTAGAATGAATCCAAACATGTCTGTTTGTTATCTTTTTTCCGTATATCTCTTTTTGACGTGGCCTGCTTCTCTTTATTGTGATTTCGCCTTGTCGAGCATCGAGTTTAACCAAAACCAATAATAACAATAATAACCAGACATTCCTTACTGACTCTTGCTTCTGTAGTCTACATTCTACAAAAAAATAACTTTGCATTTCACTTTAGAGCATTGGTCCGCAACTCTTTTTTAGTAGGGGCACACCAAAACTGCTAAAACTATTCGGCGACACACCAACGAAATATATTTCAACGACAATATATACATGTGTAGTTGTGTACATATCCACGGTAGTCCAGGGTCAAATGCACGTTTTACCATTAAATTCGCCAAAGGCGCAACGCAACGTTTTGACGCATTATAAATTCCTTTATCTTCTAATTCAGTGGTTTCAACTTGGGTACCGCAAAAAACGCTCAGTTACCAATGTTCTTGATCGATGCTAAAAAGAAACTGTAAAACGCGCTCCTATCAACGTATATATTCATCGGTAGAACTACGAACTCGCAAGCTAATGTCGAAAAATAATCAACAAGAAAGAATAGTTTTGACATTGTTTACTGACGCACCATTTCTTCATTGTTCTGTCAAAGTTGCTGAAATTTCTGTATTTAGTAGGTTTTTGTTATTAACCTGCGTGTCAAAGCATAAACGGTACCTAAAGGCAATAATGTATTATAAAGGCAATAATGTATTATACCATAGGAATAAGGCGAATGACATTGTAAAACCAGATGCAGAAGAATATCTACGACGGAATCAAACCTAAACCAGTCAGAATAAGTCCAAAATCAGTCCAATTAAAATAAAAACAATTGCCCAAATCCGTGGTCGGCAACCGCCGGTCCGCGAGAAGTTCGTTACGGGTCCGTAGTTAAAACTTTAAATTAAACACAAACCGTTCGTAAAAAGCCACAAAAAGTCAATTACAATTAAGTGTAGCCTATTTTTTTAATTATTCAAATCTCTAGAACTTTCATTTAGATGTAGCCTACTCCATGGTTGATGGTATGATAAAAATCACAATTAGTATCAAGCACTCGTGAGAATCAAAACACACCAGTGTGCTGTGGCCGTATGAGTTAGGCCCATATAGCACGTTCACAACAACCAACAATTTTTTTTTATGGTAAAATATAACTTCTCGTATGTACAATGCATCTAAAAAAACTGTCATATATAATGTTTGGTTGATGTTTAAGCTATCTCACCCTAAAGTGCAATATAATCAAATCATGCAAACAGTGTTTATTAACAAATGTCCCATAATGAAATAATTTATTATTTAGATGTTCAGGCAGAAAAGTTTTCTAAACAACGTAGGGGAAATGTTAGAGCACGAGAGCAGTGACTCAGGAGCTTTTTCCCCTTTCAATTTAAAATAGATAAATTTTGGCTGTTGTATCGAGATGCTACGCAATCTTTGTCTACGAGGTTTCGAACACGACGGAAATCGTATTTTGTATTAAACACTAAAGCAAAGTGCTTATGGAATGTGATTTGATAGGAAAAATTCTCATTGCATTTTAGTTAAGTGATATTAAATAGTAGGCTACACCTGCAAATCTAGTCCAAGTTTCAACTCAGGCCATGCCAAGTGCAAATGTCCGCCATGGGTACCATTGGTTGGATCAGCAGTATTGTTCGCCTACCGAGTAAACAAATCACAGAGATAAGCAAATTTTTTAACATCTTTTCCACGGAATCTCTAAACTTTACAGTTGGTGGTAGCCTTGAAACGTATTAACAGGCACCACCATGCAATAATTAACTCGATAGCGATGACGTCAAAATTGCTTCTAAGGGACACATTACGGACACAGTAATTTCCAAATATACGTTTGTTGCTAGAAATATAAATTAAACTGTCCATTCAAGTCCATGTAAAAGTAATAGAAATAAATTAGCAAATAATGCAGATGAAAATTGCAATTGTATTGGACGGTGCTTGAGTTGTTCTTCAACAAGATGTTGTAAACCAATGGTCCCTAACCCTTGAACCAATGATATCCCTGGGTGGGGACCATTCCCTTGAGTAGCGGTTTTTGCATGCATAATAAACACCTTTTATACATTTTGAGTTAAATGTTGTGGTATGTTGAAGGGTAGAGTAAAGTTTATGTTAAGACTTCTTAATCCCATTTTACAAGGCAAATAAAACCTGCAGTAGCAAAAACGTTTAAGTTTTCCAACTGGTTCCACATCTTTCCGATGCATTTTTATAAAAGGTTACCGACCCTTGGCCAAAATGACATCTAAAATCGAAGGGTTGGAGCAGGAGTCATCACATTGTTTTTAGAGGGACGGATGATAACTGTAATAACTAATGATCGCGGGCTGGATTCAAAGTTTTGTTTCGAAATGATTTGACTTAATTAAAGAACAAAATTAAGAAGAATTTTTCCAATATTAACTCTATGATTTGGCTGTAGTTTGAACTATATCAAAAGTTAGCTTGGACTTGCACGCGATAAACTTTACAAAAAATGACAAATTTCTGTTCCACCCCTAACCAGACTTAATCGATTGCATTCCTTAATGAAAATGAACTTTACTGCTAATAATATATTCTTAAATGATAAACTAAATAGGCTGCTGTGGTAATGTATATAAATTATTACTTTCAAAATAAACTTTCTGTTAGGTTCATTTTAGCTTACCGTAGCCTACTTGTTTTTATAATGAAACGTGAATCATCCATAATTAGTAGTAAGGGATGCTTTTTTAAGAAAAGGTTGAGAACTACTGATCTAATTTTCTTGAAATATCTCAGGCCGCACAAGTCAAATATCTCAGGCCGCAAAATTGTACTTCCTGAAAATAGCAGAATAAAAATAAAACCCTGATTTTTTTTTTTTTTTATTGTTCTATTTTATTTTCAGGAGCCAAAATTAATTTATCCCATTCGAAACAAGGGGACAAAAAGGAAAACATATTGAGAATGATATTTCATAGGTTTCGAGTATAGGCCTAGTTCCCTTTTCGCTTTTGTATATAGATTGAAAACCATTGTTGTAGTTTAAACGCGATTGCGAAATATTTTTGCGCTTTGCGCGAACTGTCATTCGGATATCACAATTGGTTAGCGCCGGGCGACTTTTTTGCGCGACTTTTTTAATGTTATGTGCAGTATGGCCATTGCATAGTGTTTCATCACAGCTTTTGAAATACGATTAATGTAATATTTAATTTTTGCGCTTCTGGTAACATTATTACGTGGTTGCTAAAATATACAGTCTTACAACTGTGGAGTCAATATCTTTACAGCATGTTTGTCAAAATCAGCTCGATGAAAACCAATATATCGAGCACGAGTAATTTTTTGTGTGTCCAACGCATCAGGACTCCTATATTTTCATGTTTTCTAACTGTTATGTAATGGAAAAATACAGAATTGCTTTTAGTATAGCAATTATTTCATATCTAAGTGGGCGCAATTACCAAAGAAGTCGCGGTAGACTAAAAATCATTATTATGGCATAAGGAAAATTGCTAAAATTGAAACGATATGCTTTCCGAGGTGTTAAGCAAAAAATGATTTAGGAAAACTTACTCAGCTTTATTGTTAATATACCGTTTTATCAAAACAATAATATTTTAAAGTGTACAATGCTTAGTTAGGTCGTAACACGCATGGCTATAATGCTTATGGTAATTTGGTATTGCACGCGTAGCGATGCTACCAATTGTCATCGGGTATTCGCTGAGTACCGGCAGTAGCAGACAACTTCAGATAAAACATTGTTCGTGGCTTTCCAGAAAGTAAAAATATAAAAACGAACGTAACAATAAAATTGTTTGTAAATAAACCGATCGAATTTTAAACTAACGCCTGTGACGAACTCCCCCAAAGCAACCGTTTAGTGCAACAGAGCACAGACTATTAGGAAGGTAACCAGGGATTACCCAACGACCACAACAGGCTTGTTCTAAACATTTTGTCTACCGTTGTCTGACATGAAAGTGGGTGGAATTTCCAGCGCCGAACTTTAGTAATTACACGCAGTCACAATGGAGCAGGTGGAGTCGTCTATTCACTGGAACAACGGTCGTGTTTGTGTCGCACCGCCCCTGATACAGCCCCTCCTTGTCGAGTGAAACTTTACACGTTATGGTTCGAAAGCGTCACAACGCTGAAACAATACCCGCTTGCGCTGTAGTCCTTTATCTGCTGCTCAACCTCGGAAATCAGGTTCCTGATAGTCGCGTTTCAACCGCACCAGGCCATCGGTAAATGTGTGAGCTTATCTGCTATGCGTTGATGCCCTTCAAAGACTTTTATACCACAAGGGATGACAAGACAACGGTTGAATCGCACCGTATAGGATTGACTTTAAAGAGCATTTGTGCTTATTCACAGTTAATCGGCGTAGATGTCACCACCGATTCACGTCCAACGACCGCAGATTTACACAACTGTCACAACAACTAGATACACCTATTGGAATACAACGTTAGCCATAAAGTATAAAAGTATGCCCCTGCTTCAAATCGAGTCGTTCATGGTTTGTACATAAAAAAGTGTTTTTAACGTATTACATATTGTGACAAACATGCTTAATAGAACCGAACGATAGTTGAGAAGACGAATATATACGCATTTATTTAATGAAAGGAAACCCTTTTGTAGTTTAAGTAGCTCCAAACTCTTTGGACCAGTTGACATTCAGGCTTATATAGCCTTTTGGCAAAACTGAGCAGTGAGAAGTCGAAGTTATTTAGGCGCGGCACGACGAATCCATTTCCATCGAAATTTGACACCTATGAATCAGCAATACCACTCACCCCAGATCGTCGACTCTTCGACAGAATGAAGTCCTTGCACTTGTGTGTTTCCGCAGTCATCGCACTTCAAAAGTCGAATCGCCTTCAGTAAACAGCATGCATGGAAGCTATTGATTTTTATGATAAATGCCTGTAGGACGCATATATGTATAGCCAAATTATTTCATTTTTAGTTTCTTTGTTTTACCATTCGGTAAAAATATGCTGCTACCTTAGGAAGGTTATTTTGTTGTTTTAGTTTAAAGGGTATGTTAGCTGATGTTGTATAACAGACCACTGCATTACTAAACAACGATAACCGCCAAATACCATTTGTGTTTAATCCGCACAAAAAATTAGGCCTCACATACTTTAACACATGTAAATTACCGAACACAAATGTTCAGTCCCATCATAAAAATTTTTTCAGTCCCATCATCAAAACCTATTGAAACTAGTTTGGGTTTTGAAGCAGCGTCGCCGCTTTTAATTAGTCACTCACAGAACATTTTAAACAGCAGAAAACGCGAACAATGATTTGAGCGGCAGACTGCAAAATAAACACTGGCGAGCGACGAGCACCTTCCCCCTTATTCAATAGCAGATTACCCAACCATTCGATAAATATTGAAGCTACCTAATCTCTTTCGCCCACTTGGGCTGAGTAATCCGTCCATAGTCTGGTGACGAGAGAGTGATTTCGATCTCGGAGCGGCAGCCCATAGTGCAGCAAACGCATCATGTTTTATCTGCATATCTGCTGCTGTGCGATTGGTCGCTCGAGTGAGACGTATTGATTGGTCGCTCTCAAAGTGAGTTTGTTTGTCGTGCGGGCGTCGACAAGCCCAAGCGTTTTCCAATGGCAGACCCTATATCCAGACCCACGCTGACGGCGCGTATTATTCCACAAAAACGTGAGGAATTTGAGCAATTTTTCCCCGGGTTTAGGATTAGTCATGTCCTGGTATTTAGTAATCACCAACATGCTAAAATTTGAATGTTCTATATTTACGACCGGTGTCTACACAGATTAGAGAGCGTACTTCACAAGTGTATTTTAGTCTATTTTGGTAGTTTATATTTTGAATAAAAACATTTTGTATAATACCAATTTCCCTCATCTTAATGAATTGTATACCAACCGTCTCATTTCTCAAATACAGATAAGTCACCGTACGTGCAAATTTCTGAGTTACTTCACAATGTCCGTGATCGTCGAAAGACGACCGAATCCTTTCCGGCATATGTGAATCAAGCTTTCCTCTCTCATTAACAAAAATTCGCTGGTGTGCAACCTTGATGCAAGGATGCGAGGAAGCTTATTCGCGTTCTGTGAGTCGATGTTGTTTGCGCTCGAGAGTAGAGCGCGATGACAGCAGGATGATCCCAGCCACTCGCCGGCCGAATATGTAACGTGTGAAACGCCAACAGCGGGTCTCACGAATTTCGGCCCGTCGTTGACGCCCCACGATCGTGGGTGCTTGGATTAATGTGAAAGGCCGACTTGGTTTGTCCGCGCCGAACAAATGTAACTCGACACTGTGCAATCCAAGTGTTTACCCACCTCATCACGCACACCCCGGTTATGGCTCCGTCGTGTGTGGGAGGAAACCCGCACATCAACTACTGAGCCGGCGTCGTGCATCTTCTTATTGTTTTGCGACGTTAACCATCGAAAAGAAAGATGGACGAAACAGAATCACCAAGAGATGACAAAGAGATGGACGAAACAGAATTAACATTTTACTAAATTGGACTTTTAATTATTTCATACTACGATTTATTTCGTAGTGGCAATATGTTTTTGATATTGATGTATCTCTATTCAGTATAAAAATAATGTTATACCCCTATAAAACAAAAATTAGCCTCAAAATGCAATTAGCAATCCAACTTGACCATTACGTAAAACCTATAGCGTTAATATAACTTTTATTATATCTATTTTGTTTGCTAATTAATCGACACGAATCAACGATAATATTCTGCCGTTTCGCCTGCAGTTCTTTAATTTGTTCACAAGTATTTTTTTGGCGTGTTTGTAGTGAGCGTTGTGTCGTTTTCCTGTATAGATACTTCGCCTAATATAACTTTTCCGCAGTCCTATCCCTTGGAAATATTGCTCGAAATGTAAAATTGATATTTTATGTCGAGTTAATTCCGCTTGAGCAAAATATGATATTGCGCAATGCAAACCTAAAGAGATCACGTAGAAAAAAGTTTTAATCAAACCTATTGTCCCAACCCAAGAAATAGTTACTAAACTGAAGTCTATTTTATTTTAACGACAATTCACTCCGAAGTTGAACTCTATACACAATATAGAAAAACATCTTAGTAACATTTATAGTATTTATTCGTTCACATAAAGTTATGAAGAAGCGTACTAGTATAGCAAAAATCAAATTCTTAAAGATTGCTAAAAATAGCTCGGCACTCTTCAACATTACAAATGGTACCCCCAAGGTGCCTCGGCCTCCCATTTAAAAGTCACTGCTTTAAAGTGTTTTTAACCAGTGCAAATCTGTCGGTTAACGCAGTGCTTCCCAACCTTTTTAGTTCGCGACCCACTTTTAATGCAAGTTTTTTTGTGCGACCCACAATGAGATATGACCAGACAAATAAAGTTACATAAAACCGTCATATTTACTACTGGCGTACATACTAAAATATTTATTGCGACACAACACGTCTAATTGTTACGTATTTGTGACATTGTTGCATAAATGTTACGTAATAGTAATGCAATAATTTCCCGATCTAATAGAAAATCGTCACATTTAGAAACGCTTCGCGACCTATTGGTGGAAGCACTGGTTGGGGAAGCACTGGTTTAAAGCATTATATTCGAAGCGTTGTTTTGCGATACCAGAACAAACAAATTGATTTAGTCAGGTCAGGGCAGGAAGGAAAGTAGAATAGTTTTCTTATCGGAACTCGTAAAAATTTTACATCACAAGTTACACTGTAAGAGGACCCTGGAACAAGTAAACTTGTGAAATCTGAGGTTATCGTTCGATGTAATGCACAAATATTCAACTGAACTAATAGTTCAAATAGCCTACATTTAAGAATATTGCGATGGCCTGGTGAAAGAGGAATGGCCTGGTAAAAACTACCATTTTTCTGGACATTTTTACCGGTACGGCGGAACACCGTTTTGGACCGTTCTGGCTAATTTTCTCACTGGATCAGGCAAAAAGAAACATCAACTTGAATTGTCATTTTAAATTATAAATTAGGTCTTGCACGGCGTTAAGAAAAAATATTGCCAGTACATCGTACCGGTAAAAAATATCCTAAATCTATTTTTGCATAAGAGTGCATGACATCGCACGGTAAGATTAATTGTTTTACGGTTACATCCTTTATGACGTTCATTTATTACGCAACTTTGTGACGTCATCCCTAAGAATTTCCATGTGTTTCAGTAAAAAAATTATCGTTAAAGTAAGAAAATTACTTTCACCCCTGCTTGGCATAAATGTCTATTTGTAATACAAAAGGTCGAATTACACAAAAGTGCAGCGGCACATATCTCTTTTCAAAATTTACATAAAGGTTTGCGGCATGTTAGTCGAGGTACACTAATGTGCCACGGCAAACAGTTTTAGAATCACTGCTCTTTTGTACAAATTTGTAGGTATAAACGTATATACAAGGTTAAAATATAATTGTCATTCCAAAAACTAGATATTCAAATAAAACTTAAGTCAGTTACTTAATGCGTTTATTGTCCCTCAAAAACATACAGCAGTATGAAATATAACGTTTTTAAAATGTTGTTCGATCTGGAAACAAGTAGGACAGCAGGTGCAAACAACAATAGCCCATTGTTACCCTAGGCAAGACACGTGACTCGAACGGACCAAAATAACCCAATAGCAATAAGTTCATTACTACGCGAATGGCGGTCTACATGGAATAATTTACACTACAGTTTACGTCTTTTCCAAGTAATTAAATAATTAAGCCAGATGGTGTACATTTTCGTTTTTGTAATATACCGTAATACATGAAAGCAACAGAATTGTAAGTTGCTATTGTTCGTTAGCCATCCATTTTTTTTCGAAACCGATAAACTCATGCCTTAAAGTTTTTTAGGATCCCCGAGTAATTATATCCAAAAAGACAAAGCATTGTTTTAATATATTTGTCTGAAATAAAGGTGTACTTTGTTTCCAAATAAAATAAAATTAAAATGCTATCTTGTGGAATACAATTAGTTTTTATTTTATTGTGAACAATTTTTATTTAATACCAAAAAACGATGTTTAGCATTGACAGCCGTATATGCTATATGTATTTGCCGTTAAAATGAAACGCCCAAGTTACGTCAAGGCACACCAAACTATTATCACAGGAGACCTTAGGTTTTCAAATCAGCTCCTGCCTATGTGAGGCCCCATGTTGTTAAACTATAGGGTCAGGTGGCATACCTCGATTTAAGGGGGGAAAAAGGCGTAACGCAACGAGGTTTCTTCCTGATATAGTTGTCCCCCTTTCGGGATTCGGTCGTTTTTACGTTTCTCAAACGTTGGGTAAAGTTGCCACTTTTACAGTTAAGTTCGTGTAGATTATTGTCTTTTGTTATGTCATTTATATCAATTTTTATTGGAGTGAAGAAGTTGTCAGAACTTGCTTCTGTTGTTTTACGATTGATACACTTCAATAACGGTAATAAAAAACTAAAAAGTTAAAATTGAAGTTATGAAAACAAAATTAAGGCGCTGTTCAAATATTAGTTTTGACTTTATTAATAAAAAATAGCATATCATTTAGGAAAACACTAATTTTAAATTTTGTTTCTTTGCGCCATTTAGCGAAGAAAGTAACATGCCGAATCAACAGTTAATTTGTATTTATTGTTCAACAATTGTACATTTTGTTTTCAGGAGCAAAACCGTATTGACGTAGGCCACTTTTGAGATCATTCACCGTCGCCGACGTGTAACAGGGTTTGCCTTCGAATAGGCGTTGCCCGGTTGATTCAATATAGCAACGGTCAAAGCCCCGTCGTGCGAGATATAAAGCCTATTACAATATAAATATCAAGTGCGAAAAAAGTTCTAATGATCAACATGCAGACCGTCCCAACTCAATGTCAGCCTGTAACTTTCAGTTCGCCTCTACAGTCTACCGGGATGGTGTCGATGATGCCAGCTGCTACTACAAATAGTGAGTATAACGTTTATTTATTTGATGTAATGAGGTAGTTTAATTGTTACCTAAAAGCTTATGACTTTTAATTTACTAGAAATAACTGCTATTTTACTGCCATGCTTTCCACGATTTTTTAATGAAGGTTATGTACTCCCATTTTAGGTTGAAAACAAAATATTTGAATTCTTTTTTAACTACCTACCTAACATGAATTAATTCGTTTTAAAAAAAATTTCAAAGGAAGAACATAGAAAAATAAATAAACCGTGTAAACTTTGAATTAAAATAATGAAGAAGTATGTTATCATTTTATCATGATGTACTTCTATTTTAAAAGTACAAAATGTAATCTCCTAGCTTAACAATTGTTGTTGCCTGACGTATAGTTTTAAAAATTCCGAGAACAAAATCTAAAGCTGGTGGCGCGAGCACGGCCTTTATCAACGGGGTCTTAAATAAACTGTTGTCCCAAGACCATGGAGCGACAATTGTCGTTTGAAATATAACGAAATGTCCACCTTTTCATCCTTGTACATTAACGCACTCGAACGCTTAATGTTGTGATAGAAATGAATTAACAAAGCGAGAGAGTTTTTTTTGTTGTTCTTAAAGAATAAAATATTAACTGATAATTTAAAAACAAAAATGCGGCTTTTACAAAGAAAATTATTTTGAAAAATCGTGGACCATTAGATTTTCAGATTTTTACAAAATTTAATATGTTCTTATGCTTTTGGATATACGGCTAAAACTATACAAATTTTGTGAGATAAAATTTGAAAACCTAAAAACGGAGTTTCATAGCTTCAGCAAGCAAACCGTTAAGTATAACCGATGAGTCTGTTGTCGAATTAAATTGACAGGACTTTATGTCCTACTGTCGTGTTTTCTTTTTGTGCGTTTCTTGAGGCGACAGGAAAAGATTTGTGTTGACCAAGAGAAAAGAGAGTGATTGTAAAATAAGCGGTACAGGCGCTGCACATCGACAGGTGGATTTTGGTCCGATTAAAGGCGAAATGCGATTGACAAATCACGCGCGGTATGATTGGGAGGTCGGCGTATTTATTATTATTTTAAGATTCCCGAATCCAGCTCGGGAATCGACATTGCGCCGACAAACGCTCCGTGTTTGGAAAGGCGTTTTGTGGGGAGTCCGAGCCGTCGCATTGTGACAAATCGCGGCGTTTGAGCGAACGGTGTCAAATGGAACTGCACAATGGCCAGGTATCAATGGAGAGACTTGTGGCGCGCGATTGACGCAAACAAAACTCTGCCCTGTCCCAAATCGCAGCCCCAGTCTTGTTCAAGAAGAGCCAGGTAGCCATCAGGGTGAGGAGTTAACGCGACAAAAGCATATAGCTGGACAAGCCGAGCATTTCTTTAACCTGTTGATACCCAGCGCGGAAAAACGTGTTTTAACAATACTGTTGGAAACTAGTCATTCCGCAAAAAACGGTTTATTTAGGCACTGTTCTTGCGAAACACAATTAGAAAAGCGTAGGCCTACCTCATTAGAAGGGTTAGTCGTGAAAACTCACTACATAAATTTTAGGAAAAAATTGCAAGGTTATTTAGAAAAGAAATTCCTAATTTTAATAATAGACGTAATTTTATTACTAACAACCTACAAGATAATATTTTGCTATAGAGAGGTAGATAACATTTCGTTTTTCAGTCAAAGCAAGAAATTTTATTGAGTTGAATTTATAAATAAGTAAGTTTGGTTGATTTTAAAATAACTTGTCTGACTCCTTTTGAAGGCTTTAAAACGCTCTAATTCGAAAGCTATAGTTGTGCAAACTCGTAATGCTGTCATGCCTTCACCCAAGTCTGGGCTTAGAAGCCTCGTCTACTCTAAAACATCACGACCACCTATCAATCAGCGAGTTTCACGCAAAGCACAAAGAACTTCTCGGTGAATGCTTTGGCTTACTAGCCCAAATATTTCCGTTACAAGAAATCTTGAAATTCAAAAATGTGTCAACGATTTTCCTTAAACAGGCGGTGTTCCAAATCCTTTGTTTTCATGTTATTATTAGTTTTAGGATTGCTTTTAAGTTAGCTCTTTATTCGAAATTAATTATTAAAAGCATGTAGGCTATAATAAACAACTTTACTAAACTTATACTCGATGATTAAAAAATCATTGCATTGAAAAAAGGTTCTTGTACAAACGTAAATTGTATCCACCGATGTCCTCCATTTTGTATTTTTTAAATGATTTTTTGATACTTATATATATTGCTTAATTTTACTTATTTTCATATTTTCGTCCTCATTTATTTGTGTGAAAACGTTTTTTAATTACGGAAATATAACATTTTTGTGGGCCAAAATTTATTTTTACTCAAATATATAAAGATCCTATATTTTGTTCAATGCAATGTCGGTCTATTCAGAATGAACAATAAACACTTTTAATAAAATGTATTGGTTCTACGATTGCTATTGATATGCGTCTAACAGACTTTCATTTTACGCAGATCAAACCTTCGGAGAAGTAAACCAGCTCGGCGGGGTGTTCGTCAACGGTCGCCCGCTGCCAAATGCCATTCGGCTTCGCATCATAGAGCTCGCACAGCTCGGCATACGGCCGTGTGATATCAGTCGACAGTTGCGCGTCTCGCATGGCTGTGTGAGCAAAATCCTGGCGCGATACAACGAGACAGGCTCGATACTGCCAGGCGCAATTGGCGGCAGCAAGCCCAGGGTGACCACTCCAGGGGTGGTGAATGCCATAAAAGACTACAAGGTACGTGATCCCGGCATCTTCGCCTGGGAAATTCGCGACCGACTTCTCAGTGACGCGGTATGCGATAAATACAACGTCCCGTCTGTCAGTTCCATCAGTCGCATATTGCGTAACAAAATCGGCAACGTTCTGCATCCCAACAACCCCCTTAACCCAAACTTCGTGTCCGCCACGGTTGCGCCGATGGAGCATGGTACAACCACCAGCCAGCCAAGTGGCATGAGGCCTGGCGTGTACAACGCCCCAATCTACAATCATTATATGGTACCGCCGGTGCCAAAGACCTCCATCCAAACTAACCCACACGCTTTGAGGAACCCGATGGGTCATCCAACTTTCTACTCGCACTCTGTTACAGAAATTCTCGGGTTTTCACGGTTCGAAAACCCACACAGTCAAGGTAAGTTAGCAAATGGATACGTGGTAAAAAAATTGTTTTTATATCTTTGGAAAACATTTTTGTAGGGCCTATGTGTGAGTAACATAAGACATATTATTTATTTAATGATTAAAAACAATCTTTAACGAAACATTGGGTATAAAGACGATTTATATTTTAGATTTATATTTTTCTCAACATGAAATAAGACAATTTTTATCTTTATGTAAATAATTTAAATCAAGAAATATAGGTTCCATCTTAAATCGTACGCATTTTACATGTTTCCTTAAAGCAATATTGGTATTGAATTCAGCTGTAAAAAAATTATTTTATTTCATTTGATAGGTTATAAACTGTGAAACCTGTTGTAACGAACCTATTTCAATTACATGAATTTGGTCAATTTTAAACGACTAAACGCTTGTCAAAACAGTGCAGTTTGCTTAATTAACCAAGCAACAAGCACAATTTAACCTGCTGTACGATATCGTATTTTGCGGTGAATATTTGTTCCGCGAGCCTGCATAGAGTGCAGCTAAATTTCGCGTACAAACTATATACCGGGTTTCGTTTTGGCACTACGAAAGCAAGCCTATATCGAGACTGGTAATGGCGGAGGCGGGTTTAGGTAATAAAGTAAAAACAGCTTCCCCGAAGAGCCGCATGGCCGGAGTCACGCTTAAATAAGAATGGCGTGAGTTTCCCAGAACGGGCCCTTCCTCCTCCGTGCGATGTGGCGCTTTCATCACATACTTATGCCCCTGTGCCCCCAGAGCCCCAGCACCCTAGCACCGGTCGAACAGAGACGTGCGTGCGTTCATAATAAGTTGCTTTCCGGCACGAAATATTTCACTCTTCAGGCCCTTGTCGCTGGGTCGGCGCTAAAAATACAAAGAAACTCTAAATTGGACCCTCAACCGAGCGGTGGTGTGTATAGTTTTACCTTTGTCGAGCGACGGGATCGCTCCAGCCTTAATCAGCTTAAGAATGAACAAAATATTGTTTTGTTTTATGAACATACAGCGGAATAAACTAACATCTTTACTTTAAATATCCACTGTTGTTATGCAATACAGAACCTAATAGATTATTTTAATGAATAAACTGTTGTTAAACATATAAATGTATATAATGTAACAAACAATAGGTAGGAAATCTAAAAAACTATATACAAAGCGTTGTTTTAAAATTTACCTATGCGAATCTTTAAATGTTGCTTATCCTTATTTGAATTATTATGCTGTGATAAATGACGATGTAGCCAGCCCAGGGCCCAAGAAATTTGATAGCACCTTGCAGCTGACGACATATCTCGTTTCAGTGCCCCCGCGTTTAACTAAAGAAAATAACGAAATGCACTTAGATTTTCACAGTGCGTAACATTGGAGTGAATAAGAATCTTAGATGCACCAGAGACCTTCAATAGATTTCCACAAATGCAGTGGGTGAATGTTTAATCAGAGGTCAAACTACTATCCCCACACTGTCCCCCAAACGAGCATGACTAATTCCCGGCCGATAATGTCAAGTGAAGGCAAATGTATTGTCGCCTCGACTCGTCGCAGTTAGATTCGCTTAATTGAAAGCGAAAAGGCGTGAATTGCAGTGACCTCACGAACACCCGAACAGAACACGACTGGCGAAACTGAGTCGTCTCGCCATTTTGTTTGTGCGCGCGTGCGTGTTGAAATGGGTCGCGTAGCGCCACGTAACATATAAGTCATGCATACATGCATGTGGAAGCCTTTGGCGCACCGAGTGCAGACGAGCAACTTTAGGCTGCTAACCGGGCGCGTCAAACTCTGTCACATGGCACTGTCCCTAGCAATAGTAAAGCGAGTAGGCGGAACCGGGCTCCACGCCCGAACGAAAAAAACAATCTGTTTAGATTGGGGCGCGAGTTACGCACGTGTAATAGATGCGTGCAAGACCCCTTAACGCGCCGGTGAAAGTGATTCTGTGAGGGGCAGCAGTCGCGTTATGCCTGTGAATGAGTCTACAACTTAAACCGGGGCGAAAGTTAAGTTGACCGAGGCGGTTCGACAACGTGAGAACTTTTCCTTCGGCTTGGTGTAAAATCATTTATCAGACGAAGCAGTTCTTGGGTATGCTTATCAGAAAACAAAAATTCCGTTATGCAAGTTAAATAAACTAAGACAATTTTTTTAAGTGGGAATAAGTGTCATATTTGAAAAATTCAATTGGAATTTGACTTTTTGGGATCGCCGTTTGTAACGTGCATGAACAATGTGCAGTAAAAACAATTATGAATTCTTCTTTTTTAGTGCTTGGCCACGCAGGCCAGATGGGAGACAACCTGCTGCAAACAACAAGCAGCAGTAGCAGTGGCAACAGCACCGGAAATTATCAGCACCATCAACTTGTTCCAGTCACAATGCCGGCGATGATCCCAAAAATCGAGGAGTGGAACAACGTCACCAGCTACGGCGTTCCTCCTCCCACCCAAGTCACCTCGGTCGCTATCAACGAGATAGAAAAGAACGCATCGGAATCGCGTGACGTCACTGCTCTACATCCAACCAGTGAAGAGGTAATATGATTGCAAAAAGTGTAATTGATTATGCTTTGAAAATTCTTTGCAATAAAACCGATCTACATGTATTTGATTTCAATCATTTTTAAATTGCCGGAATTGAATTAAAAGCAGTACCTCTAGAAATTACAAGAAACTTTATTTTTTCAGAACCGGCCTGCGCATCAGCCCTCCACTGCGTACACAGCGCCGAGAAACCCTCCGTTTGTTGCCAGTAGCAGTCACATGATACAGCACCCTACCTACCCTTCGCCGGCTTATATGCCCTCCTATGGTCATCCAGCAGCTTGGCAGCAACAACATATGGGCTTGCCTACTGCGGGTTCCATGAACGGTATCGACCCGCTGATGATGCCACCGCCGTCCATTCATGCCTCGCAGCACCAGCAACCGCACCACCACGTTATTCAAAATGGCGTGCAGCACAATTCGTTTCCCAAACCGCACTCAACACAAGCCGGTACGAATGCTAAATTTACTATAGAGGTCAATTTTGTTTTCCGCCATTTCCAGTAACTGTAAAGCGTACATCTGTATTAGGTCAGTAATAATTTCCAGTTACCTCGTTTGTTATACGATAATCGATTCACAAGAATGTTATGATGCGTCAATATTATGTCAGAACTATGTCTGACATAAATTACTTCTTAAAAATTGTTTGACCACCATAAAAATGCACTAAATGCGACATATCTATCTGGAAGTCAGCACCGCGCGCGCTAAAACACAAACCTACGCGAGCCTTAATATATATTAGAGCAAGAAGGCTTGAAATAAAACAGCGCGGAATTACGGGGAACTTGGACAGCAACTTTTTGAACTATGGCCTATAATGTCAATTAGATAAGGTCAAATTCTAACAAACGAAAAGCATTCTGTTCGCTCATACTCAACCTTCCATCGTTTGACTATCAATGGCAAAGGCACTATTTACAAAGAACTTCCTTGCGTGACAAAACTGCGTTGTTTGGTCTAAACCGCTCGAAGGAGTGATACTCAATTTGGTGCGCCCGAAAATTCGAGTTTAGATTTGCTCAAATGCAGTTGCAAACAAATATCGACGATCTGAGGCGTGGGGTGTAGACAGGTCGGATGTTTGAAGCTGCTATAGGCAACTTTACTACAGTAAGGGTCAAAAATTCAATTAGGCAACACCGAAAAGTAGAACAAATATTTTATAACTTTGCGACTTAACCACATTGACAAAACTGTTAGTATAACTTTTCTACAAATAATTTAAAATTTTCATAAAATCATCCTATTATTGTTAAAAAAGCTAAAGTGTAACAAAAATAAATTTTAAATAACTTAAAATTTTTAAACTGTTAAACAAAACAAAAAATTACTTGCTTTAGTCGTGTTGAACTGTAACTCGTTAGTTCCACCAATAATCGTGACCTTAATCATTTTAAACTTTTCCAACGAGAGTTGGCTTTATAGTTTCATGTAATGAGGTAAAATAAACTACCGGTATAGGGAATTTTAGGAATTCTTCCTGATGTCTTATCAATTTATCATCTTATGGCACGTAAACAAACAATATATAGTGACCAGTATAAGTTTGAACAAATTCTGTTCGGACTCCAATTGTACTGAAATAAGAACAACATCAACGTTGGAATAAAACACAGTTCGAAATAAGACCAAAATAGGACTAATACCTCTAGTAGTCGTAACACGGCTAAACAAGAACAAGTCCGTCAAAATAAGACCAAAATGGTTAGAATCTAGCGTATCTATCTTGTACTAAACCCCAACCCCACCCCTCTAACTAGATTAATCTGCTTTAGATTATGTTGCTTTGCAGTTATTATGGTGTGTTTGTTTCTGGTCGTATTGGCCGGACTTTTTATAGCAACATTACTAAACTTCCACATTTTATTGTTATATACCGGTATAAGGGCAAATGTTCACACCAATAACGAGACCTAAACAACTATTTCCTAATTAGATTAAAAGTTTCCAAACTTGCGCACAATAAAAAATTAAATTGGAATTACCTTTAATCAATCCACAATCGTTTTTTGTAAATTCACAGTTTTGAGTAGGCTTACTGAGTAACTGAAAAACGCAGTTGGAACAAGGTAGCATACTATATAATTTTGCCAAAAAAAATTCTATTTTAATGTAAATTTTAGGAATGAGACATAAGTGGAGTCAATTAGTTTTCAGTATTATACTGACTTCTCATCGTTTTTATTATTATTATTTACTTGAAGAAATATTTGAAAATTTCTAAGAGAAACACTACTTTCTGATTCGCAGATGCGAAAATTGCACCGGACCAGCAAAACGAATCTGGTTTAAACACAAGGGTATCTCATTCTAACATGGAGCCCCCATCTTCGTAACAAATGTATGGGAGTGGATGATTCTACACTTCTAAGATATATTTCAACAGGCTTTGCCGCGGATAGGGCTGCTTCAAGTCAAGCGTGGACAGAGACAAAACAAAGCAACAGTGCGAGAGACCACTGCTGTTGGAGCTGCTGTTTGAATTTAATTAGTTAAAAAACACTTTTTTATATAATCATGCTTGTAATTTGTATTTGTAAAAATGAATATATCAGAAATAAAAAAAACTTACAAATTATAAATCCTATTTCTCACAGATCGCTCAATTTATTTTCTGACGACAATATGCACTTTGAAATTGTGATTTAAAAATGTGAGTTTTGCTGCCTCAATCGTATCGTATAGTAAATGTATTATTATAGCCTAAGGATAGCCATCACAAACTATATCGACTGCCTATTTGTAGTACGGTCTTGTTTCTTGCAAAATGCCGAATTAATTTCGAATTTTACAAAACATACTTCTTCGTCTAAATAAGATGTGTCTATGCAGCTTATTGTTTCTTTTTTTCGTATATTCGAATGTTTTTATTGTTATACCCAATATGTATTCATGTACTAACAAAGGCTTGTATAAACGCGTATAGGTTTGTAACTAACGCATTGTTTATCCCAGTTCGCGTTGTATTTGTTTAAAGCTTTTTCAATGCAACACAAGTACACCGAACATTTTATACGAAATAAAAAATAGCCCATATCAGAATGACTTGAACAATTTCGACGATAGTGGAAAATGTGATCACTGATCAGACACGTCAATAGTCTGCTTCTTTTTGGCGTAACAGTTAAACAATTAAAAGAACCGCTATAAAATATCTCCGTAGTCTATATTTAGATCAATTCAGTTTTCGACTTAGAATTTCATCCAGAAGTAAATCAATGCTGCCTTTTGCGCAGTACAAGTTAATTCACGAGTTTAGGTTAACTTATTTTTCCGTTGTTGTGCCGTATAAGTGCCAGTTTTCTTCATAGGGGTAAAATAGCCTACTGGTAATGATGCGAATAGACGCTAAGTGGCTTAATCAGTAATTTTAATTTTGGTTGGGAACCTAGTTTGTTGAATAGCACAAATATCATTTCCAACTTTCTTTTTCTTAAAATGTATTTTCTGACCGTGGTACACTTGTCTCGCTATATAGTCTACCACAGGGTGGTCTAAGATTGACAGGATCGCGGGCCACAATATTTCTTGCATATTCTTCGCGGGCCACATAAAGTGCTACATGCGTGTCAGGGGCGGGTCAACGATTTTCGTTTGGTCGGGGCTTGAAATGTTTAAAGATGACGCCACAAAGCATCATCAATAAGTAACGTCGAAAGACATATAAGCGACAAAGCCCCATAAACTTCCTGCTCTCGTCTAACTTGTGCGCAAATAGTGATAATAATGAGACTGCCAAAATGGTGCGCGCGAAGTGCGAAAAAATGCGTATTTAACAAAACTTTTAATTTAAAAGACTGCATTAATAAGCGTAGAACGTTTGTTACTTAAATCAATTTTGCTGAAATTGCATAACGCAAAAAGGTCACAGTGAAAACCTGTAAAACAATAATTTCCAGAAGCGCGATATATTTTATCGTTCACTTACTTTAAAGTTGCAAAACTTGTCATCTATATGTTTTGTTTATATTCAAAAGTCGGAAACCAAAACGCAACTATAATTTACAAGTTCGCAATGCCATTTAAAAAATACCTATGTTTGGACAACCCTGGCCTACCAGTTACAGAAAGTTTGGCGAAATCAAAATGAACCATTTAACACTTCGCTGGTTAAATGGGTTTCACAATGTTGTTTGACACATGTAATTGTAAAACATACTATAAAACGTGGAATAGCGCGCTAAGCACGAAAAAAATTCAATTACATATAGTTAAAGTTGGCAAAAAATATATTTCGATAGGCTCTCGGGAACATTTGACACGTGGGCCATTCCAAGCTGAGCCAATTTAAAAATTCTATGTCACACCAACTCTTAAATTAAAGTGCAATGAATGTACGGCTATCACGCGGTCCACAACTACATAATTACACTAAACTATTCAAAAGTAACTCGCGGCCCACTCAAAATGGCTCTGAGGCCCACAGTTTGCCGACCACTGATATACATGTTATCTTGTATGAATTCCAGCAAAAGAGTTATTAATTGATAGTAAGTCTCGAAATCTATTTCAAAATTATTATAAAGAAACGGAATGTGAAAACGTGAGTACAACGCTGGGTATAGAAAATCAAAGATATGCGATTTTTGACAAGTTTGTAGAGGACATGATTGGATGCTTGCAGAGGTAGCCCGTGTAGATGGTCACCACTGCTCTACTTTGTCGATCATTTAGATTCTCATTTACTAAAGAATTTTCGCTAAAAATTCCCAGAAGTTTTGTTTTCTTCATTCAACACACTTTTTTAATGAAAATTACTGTAGAAGTTTTAATTAGAAATGAAATCAAACAGCAATACACAACTGGAAATTTGTTGCCACTATAGAATGCTTTGCATATGTAATTTCTAGAAAAAAATGGTCGAAACACTTATCATTTTATGGCAACAATAACGAAAGAATAATAAATTAATTGTAACGTAAATAAATATGAAACAAATTGCATCAGTCTAGCAAACGGATGGCGTAAAACACATATTGCGCGTTAGCTTGTCTTCTGATACGAAAAATCAAAACCCGTAATATTAAACTTTATCGTAAAGAATTATTGCAGCAATAAACAACGTCACTTAGATATACGATAAGCAACAGGCCAGAAAGTGAAAATTAGGCCAGAAGTTCAAATAGCAAAAAAAAGATAGTTTTAGAAATAAGAGAGATTTTTTGCTTAATATGAAGTGAATTAGTACGCTCTACGCAAAATTAGTACAAAGCAGTATCCTTGCTTCGAAATAGGTAAGGTGTCCAAATGAATTTTGCTGCTACCGAACGCTATAATGCGTTTCCTTAAACATTCTTAGTTTATAATTATAAAAATAAACTAATTCGTGATTTAAAAAAGCTTAACTGACAAAGCATTTCATAAAAATACAATTTATACTTTGGGAAAAGTTGTTTTACTTTCTGGGAACTATGTTACCAACGATAACATTGTTATTCAATTCAAGTCAGCACCAAATATCCACGATAGTGCGAAGCAATAAAATATATTACGTGTTTCCTGTACAATTTTTGGAAAGTTTGCAAGAGTTAAAAAAAATATATATATATATTTAAAAACAAGAAAATGAAATCAATCTCTTGCTAGAAAAATGACACCAAAATAAATTTATGATATATACAATACATAGATATAATATTATACATATATATTGTATCCAATCACGACTAAAACGACGTCTTATAAATTACAGCCAGATATTCCTTTACGTTTGAGGTAACTGGTTTAACAAATCTATAAATACCCCGTAAACAATAAAAGCATCATACGTACAATCGTTATATTAGCTATCTTAAAAAAACCCATAATATTTAGTCGTAAATCACATCACAAGAAAAACATAAAGAATTTGTTTTTGTAGAAAATTAGTTTTTATAAAAGATAAAATCACTACATAAAAATTAGCAAAGATTATATTTTCAATATAATTAAGCAATCGATTAACCGTCCAGTAAAACGTAAAATCTAAAAAAAGTAACAAAAACAGAAATTTAATAAATAGCAAATTCAATAAATTCGATTTATGATTAGGAACTAATAAACAAGTTATAATTACGATAAAACTAGTTAAGGTTTTTTTAAACTTATTTAAATGATTTGGTTTTATTATACAAAAAGCACAAGCAATGGTTTACAAACCATGGCATAAAATATAAAAGATCAAAGTGCGCCAGAAGCGGTGTATTCACATGGCGCATTGCTGTTTAGATATAAAATGTATTGTACACTCTTCATTTAAAACATTTAAGTTAAAATACACTGTTTTAAACAGTTATTTTCCTAGTATGTAGGACAAATGGGGGACTTATACCAAACCACTCAGGGAAATTTTTTTGCCAAAAATTCCGAAATGGTTTCGTATACCATCATCATGATTGCACCACCTGAAACAATAATGTGAACGTTACATATCATAAAAGTTATAAACTAAAGTTAGAATACAAGTTTTACGATCTTGCATTTACAATACAGTATATACATTTGATTAATTTCAAAGTTAAAAAATATATTAGAACTTACTTGGTCCCAGACGCATGAGTTTAGGAGTTAATCCCTTGTAGAGAGCTTTTATCCTGCAAGAAAAAACACAGCAAATTAATGTAAAAAGTGATCAATTGAATACTGAAGTACCCTAATAACTACAGTAAGACTTTAAGCATTACGCACAAATAACTATAAAAAATTATTCGTTGCGTCAAAGAAAACAAATAAAATTTATTTAAAATTTTTAGTTTTGTGATGTTTTGATGAAAATAAAATAAAGCCTAAACATTTTTAAAATTGTAATTTATCCAACATACCCCTCTTCTTTGTATATGGTGTACATTGCTCTATGTGCTCCGTAGTACTTTATTTTCCCGGATACAGGCTGGGGTCCTTGAATTCTGCTCTTGGCAACGTCGTACGGGATGTTTATTATGGAGGCGAGAGTCCCGGCAATCAATCCCAGAGTCAACCGATAACTTACTTTCGCCACATTAGACTGTATTCAAAAAGTTTAACGTAAAATATATATTTGAAACACTATATACGAATCTGGTCATAAGTTTAATGGTGAAAATAACGGTCCAAATAGACGTAAAAAGCGACATGCCTTATTGGATGATGGCATGAGCATTTGCCGAAACGTTTGAACAATAAAGCATGTCGCTTTTTACGTCTATTTGGGCCGTTATTTTCACCATTAAATATATATTTTATTTACTAGGAAAAATGTTTTTGAAAAGAACATTCCCAATTAATTTGCGTAAACAAATGAAGGAACCTTTTTCGTTAATGCATGGTAGTGGAAATATTATTTGATTTAGTAAAATACGCTATATTTTACATAAAATAATTTAAATCTAAAACTACTTCTATAAAAGAAAAAATTAGCAATATCATATTAATTTACTGAAGGAAGAGAAGATGTAATGAAATAGGCGCAGATGCGCAAAAGTTTTTTTTTAATTATTTGCATGCATCCAGGACATAGGCTTTTGATTAAATAATAAACGCACGGCTGGTGAAGTACAGTGTGAGTGCGACGCGTTTTCTTTAGAACGATAACGAATAAGAATTGTGCTCCCATGAGCATTCAATTTTGTTTTCCTCGTGATGTATATGCATTTTTTGGGATGATCCGTTGGTCGAATTAAATAATATTTTGATTTTCCTAAATTTGACCAACATTTGAAACTTGAAAACAAAAAGTTAAGCTACAGTATTCGTGTGGGGGGTGGAACAATGGCTAGGTTCTGGACACAATTGCTAACAACAGCGCTGCATTCAGGTGCAGTGGCCGATGAATTCCACCGCCACAAATCAAGGAGGGGACAATTTGACTTTTCTCGCAACGCTTAATCAAGAGTGCGCACACATACTATGGGGCTAGGTATTCATAATGGGGCCTTTCACGGGTGGCGGGGCGGAAAAACAATAACTGACGGAGAAATACATGCGCTATTGTCAGCGCTGCAAGTTGCCGGTACCAAACTGAGTGCGCTAAACCTAAGTAGACGGCTTAGCAGAGGAGGGAGGAGGTCCCGAGAAAGCAGAGGAGATCCCGAGAAAGGATGAGAATAGGAAACGAGATGCAAAACAAGAAGAAGAAAGCGTTTCAATTGTCACCGTCGCGTGACACGGCTAGAGTCGCCCAAGCCGCCGTAAATATAAACATTCTAATTACGCGCGTACCGGGGATCGGGATGTGGGGTTGATATTAATCATCAACTGGGTTCGTGTGCCGTAAGCCTAAGCGCACTGGAATTTAGTTGAGGGTCGATGCGGTCAGTAACGGAAGTGACGTAACACTATCACCGAAAGCGAGGGGTTTTGGAAGAAGGTTATCTCTGACAAGTTTTGTAAAACAACGTTTATAAACGGTTCAGGGTAGTATTGTTACAAGTGATGCACGCAACAAACAACACAAAGATAAGTGTCAAAATATAAAGATGGGGCCTGCTGCAAAACTTTTAAAATCCTAAAGGCTCAAATAATACTCATTTTTTATTACGGTTGATTGTGAGTACTCCGTGTTGCATATTTGTCGTGCGGACGAACGTTTTAGAAAAACATGATATGCATGAAAATATACACTTCTTAAGAAAAGTAACAGCAAAGAAAAAAATTAGATAGTATAAAGGAGGCCCAAATCGCTGATAGAACTACCTTTAACGAATTTTAATGTCTAAATAAAACAGAAGTCATATATTTATCAGGCATTTTTAGAACCTATAGTCACTAACCGTTTTAAAGTTTTTTTTAACATGTCGTTTTTTTATCGTACGTATAATGCAAAGGCATTTTAATAACGTTCATGACATAAATACAATAACAAGCCATTCAAACCAAATCTAGATTGTACCCAGGTGGCCTTCAGAAGGCATGACGACCCGTGTCGTCAACAATGGTCACGTCGCAAATACAGCGGCAGCTAAAACCCACACCACGACGTGAAGTTGGCTTTGAAATCGGATACCTGCGACCGTTGCGACGCAAATTAGCGGGATTGGCTGCAGGTGCGCTTATCTTGGATTCTATGTTGTCATAAGAATGGCTGAAATGGTTGCCCGGGAACCAATTAAATTATTTCCCGTACACTGTTGGGCGTTGGGTTTATTTAAAAAGTCATACAACGTAAAGCGGCTATAAGTTTCGAGCCAAATAGGTCACAGTACTCTGTTGTGTGTAGGAATGTTTCAAGTAGAATAGCAAGGTATTTTATCATATATATTTTTTAATAATGTAATAAATAGAAAAATATAATGAATCGCAAACATGTATATTGTCGTAAAACGTAAAATGCCATATGGTTCAAAATTAAAAAATCAAAAGGAAATTTTAGCGGTTTAAAATAACTGATATAAAAAAAAGTGCAGGATGATATAAAAAAAAGATTCCTAGTTATTCTTAAGATCCGATTTTATCCTTTGTACATCACTAACTGCGTGGTAATGATTGATGTGAAAATTGTTGTGATAAAACAGGTTCTAATTTTCTACAAAGGGTAAACGATCGATTAAAGTGAGAGATATTGCAATACAGAGAAAAAATACATTAATGTTGAATTGCGATGTTAAACGAAACAAATATGTCGCTTACACATGCAACGTTTCTAACACCGAATTTTTTACACTGGCAGCGATTTAGCGAGTTAACACTAAGCTTTTTATATTGGATATTTCAGAACGTAACCAGCAAAATGTCTAACGGGTCATTTTTAACAAAACTGAACAAGAAGTTCACTATTACTTTTCTTAAAAAAGCATAGGAAGCTTAACGCAGTTCAGAAATGTACTTACATATAGTTACCGCAATGAGGTATAAAAAAACACAATGTTCTTATACCTCTGTTTCGGGGATGTATTTTTTTCCGGAGTGGAAGACGCCAAAGTAAACCATGTTCCACACTCCATGCCGTCCCAGGGTGGCAGTGAGACCTCTATTAATCCCCATCATTCCATACCCATCCGATTTGATGATCTGTCGTGCTTTTGCGAATGTTGATTGTTGCTGCACAGCAGGATAAGCATAAATTTTCTAGTTGTAAATTAGGATTAAAAGATGGTCGACGGCCGTGGCAGTAATACAATGTAATAAGGAAAATAAAATTTGCATAAAACATAAGCTTTACATTATTGCCCCAGTGCGTCAACCATGATAAACGCCATTGTACGCTAATCCCTTTCTAACGTCCAGGCAATATGTGGAATATAGACAGGCAAAAATAATTCGAAAACTGCAAGACACAACTTGCTGTTGATCAATTGGCAACGCAAAAACACTGTCGTGTAGGGAGGAACAAGGCCCGGCTCCATTAGGAGAAGGAGTGCCCGCAGAACCGCTTCCAACTCCTGAACAAACATAGCTTGATTTGACAGAACGATAAGCTCTCCACGGGCCTTAATTTTCATCGCAGACCCGAATTGCAATTTAGAACATACACGGGGCACATAGAAAAAACAGTGTCGTTCGGCGCGTTCTCCCCCCACCGCGCCCCAGTCATTGGCAATGGAGCGTGGGGCCGACCATCCACGATGAGCGCATTTTCGGCTCCGGTGTCATTAGACGCGCTCGGATCTCTATTGACTTTTAGCCGCGATGCTAGGCCAGGTAAGTAGGAGCCTGACTCACCCAGCATTGCGTGACAAGGCGGCACCCGCGAAATAACGAATTTGTTTTGTTTGATCGTCTGTCCTTCATACCGCTGCGGGATTATTCGAAGTACCCCCAAAATAACCAGGTCTAACTCCCATTTCTCATTTTGATGACACAGTCACAACGGGAGGATTTATTCCTACTTTACCTTTGCTACAGCCTTGATTTTGTACCGAAATTTTAGGGTCCATTCATCGAGATCGTATCAAATTGCCCCAGGCCACCCATGAAGAAAAGCACTTTTTGTACAAAATAAAAAAAAAACGCGAGTTTAAGTAGGTGAACTAGCCCTAAACTTTCTTCGAACCGACACACGATCTTCTTAAAACTTCTTTATCATTATGGTAAGCTATCTTACGATCAGAAATGCAAACAAAAGCTATCAAACTTCTATAAATTGAAATATTTCCATTGTTAATACCCATTCATTCAAACATGAATCGTAAGTATGAAAGCCTAATAAACCAAACTTCAACGTCGGAGAAAAGAGTGTCAGATTGACACCTCTCAATTGTTTAAGTCAAAACATTTACGATTCCACAGTTTGTTAACTGATTTTGAAGGCATGTAAAACGAAACAATAAAATCAAGTTAAAACAAATCAAAAAAAGAAAACTCGACAAAATTATCAATCAATCCCACGTACAAGATCTACCAAGACGATGCCGTCGCTTTGACTTGCAAGCGGATTAACCCCGGCAACTGACCCACGCTACCGGGATCCAACAGTTGTTCCTACCACATAGCTCGGGGGGATATCAGCTAAAAAACTATACCCTCCAGTGTGTTCGAAAGTTTGTCAGTGTTATGCGGTACAACAACGGAAACGACAGAAACAACAACGGGCAATGATTTTCGACGTTTGTCATCAGCCCAATGCAGAAGTGTCTTTTTTTGGTTCGCCTTTTTCTGATAAATAGCCCCCAAACTAACATTGGTCTCTGGCGGACGAGCACAAGCAAGACCTTCATGTTTTTTGTTTAGTCAGACGTTAAAACGAGAAACAGGTGTGATATTACAGTCTTGTGAAAGAAAATAATCTTGGTAAAATGCTGATAATACTGCAAAAATACTAGATTTTTAACCATATGGGTTAGGGTGTTGTGAAATGTCAATCGACCGACAAGGCCTGCATTTTACCAAAACTTACATCTTTAAGTTTAACGTTCATTTCAGACTGCAGTAGTACTTTAATCCTTTCGAAAGGGTTAGTAACCATTCCTTCAGTAAGTCCTGAGCCAAGGCCAGCCATCGCATAAATCTGTAACGAAATAAAAGATGAAACAATAAAGGAAAATTCAATATTGCCATGAAAATGTTTTTATGTTTTTGGCGGTTTTAAACATTTTAACCTTTATATTTAAACATGGTAATTTCGCAGGTATTACTGGGGTTGATAGTTGTCAGTTTTTAAGTGACTTATATGGCAAAAGTAAACTAAAAAAGCACTCGCTAAAACTGCATATAGTAGAATTGTCGAATGGGGCGTCGAATCGTGAAATGAAGAGGCAACGTCTAAATACCGTACATCACACGTCCACAAACATATTATGTAAAACAAAACGAGCTAAGGTTTCTCGAAGCTGTGTTGGCACAGCACACAAGCCGATTCCCGACAATTGCTAACACGCGTCGCAAAATTCAATAAAATCTTTTTTTATTTGTTAACCATTGTGTCGTGTTGTGCAGGAGTGCGTGGCAAGCAATGAACAATGTCGAACTACGTCAACAGTGGCAAAACCGGTTTGTATGCGATGTTAAATAGCGACCGCAAAACAGCTTTCACGTTTAAGCCTCGAGCGTACGATTAAAACATATGGAGTTTATACTTTATAGGTGGTTAAAAGTTACCAAACTACTTCACGTTGTACGACTAACCAACTTACTGGGTTGGAAACAATTGTCAACGTTGGCTTCATGAAAACCACCCCTCTCCCCAAAAACAGTATAGCTTTTAACATATTTTTGGTCTGTTGTGATCTTGATAACCTTAAGGTAGCAAAAATATAGGTAGCAGAAATATAGGGTCAAATGAGGACCGGTGCGCCCTGAAAGCTAAGTAAACTCCACCCTGGGGAGCAAACACATTCATGGTGGAGATTACGCATTCCAAAACGCCTTTCGCGAAAAAGGACAAAAGCGGCCGAGACAGCGGCTACATATTTTGCAGTCGTACAAAATACGCTGACGACATCTCGGACAATACGGGGGCGGGAGTCGAGGCGATAGATCAGTGCTTGAGCGTTTATGCAAACATTAAGCTTCGTCATTGATTATATTGGTTCGCTAGTTTGTTGATGGGTCTCGCGAGTTATTTTAAGCGTAGGCCAGGTTTGGCCGGTTGTCGTTTGTGTAAACTACGAAACAACCACAAATTCTAGACTCTAGAGCTTTTCGCTCCATTAAGGGACTAACATTCGTAATATTTTTGCATGTTTTGGTACGATTAAGGAAAGCGAAAGTTTTTATTTTTTTTTATCTCTGCGGGCGTCTCCAGAATGCTGTATCGAAGTTGTTCGGGTTTCAAACACACTTTTGGGATAAAAATAAATATATCTTTAAAACTCAATATCAACATTTTAAAGTTGAACTCATCAATGTAGTGAAAAAATACCAGTGCAGTGAAAACTACTGCCAAGAAGTTGTTAGTGCGTTTATCACACATGGTATACTCACCAGGGGCGTTTTGGGGCCTCCACCACTCAATATGTCTTGGTATCTTTCGAAGCAGAAGAACTGTAACGAGCGAAAGCGTTGTTGGATAATGCTTGGAAACAAACTCAGATATAAAACGGCAAACTTACTTTAACTGCTCTCTTCGGTGTTTCAGCCAATATAGGAGGAAGTATACCTTTGTAAAACGATAAAAATCTGAAACCAAGGTAGCATATGTTATAAGTCGCAAATAGAGTGTAAGTTATTTGCAAAGGTACTTCTTTAGGCGAAAATCTTAACTCGTGTGCGTCCAACTAAGAGTAAGAATATGAAAAGTTTTTCAGATTTTTTGTTGTATTTCTGCATTTTTGTTTTTCGCATTTCTGTAAAAGTCATATAGTAAAATATATAATTTTTCTAAATTAGTTAGTGAAGACGGTTAACCAAAAACAAACTCCGCTTTTACTAAACTGCACCGTCTGCAACAGGTGTACATATCAGGTCATTAAACAAGTACATGAAATTGAGTTTAACCATATAGTAATGAAGGTAGACCTCAAGTCATATAATTTTACTCTATTATTGTTGCATTTTTTGTTATTCAAAATATATAAATTATAACAAGAATAAGTTAATTAAACTATTATAAGCCATCTTGGTAGATGTTGATTTCCGACTTATTATACAGTTTGGCATTAATTGCAGTCAATTGCTTAAATGCAATTATGCAAGCACTAATATATAAAGAAAATTTTTTTTCTTAAACAAGTACAACCGACCTAAGTCGTCGGCAATTTGGTTTTCTGTTTTGTGTGGCTCTTCGCGGTTATCCCAAAACGTTTAAGTAGGTTGGGCTCTAGCTGACTACCTTGATATATACGCTTGACACGACCGAACAGTACATCTTATACATATACTTATTACAGGTGTGTTGTTAACAAAAAAAAACTTTAGCTTTGAGCGTGTTCTACAGAATATAATTTGCGGTACGATGAAATATTATTTATATCTCCTTTTGTGCATTTATAGCCCTCAAATAACTCGCGATGCGAGTGGAATGATACAGCATGAACGCATGTGTAACACTTCGTTTCAAAATTTTCGACATAAGTTCGCAAATAATTTAATTATTTGGTGAGCAACATTAAATAAAAACTCACCCTTCTGCTCTGTACATGGTCGTAAAGCAATGAGCCACCGATCTATACTGGATCGAACCCGGGCTACTTCCTTGAATTTGAAACCTAAGAAGATTGCACATTAAAAATAAATATAATTAGCAAATTACAAATTATATATTACTATAATGAATACAAGTTTACCTCGTCTTGACAACATCGAGTGGATGCATCAAGCAAATTTCAACAAGGCCTAAACAGTTGAAAAAGCTTGATTAGGATTTTTAGTGGTTGAACAATGATATTTGCATTATACTTGCGATTTAGTCAAGCTTTTTTTTGAAAAACATTTACTTTATAATCAGACGTAAGTTTTATAGCGCTTCAAATGCGTCTCATATAATAAAACGAAATTGTGTTTTCCATTAAATTCCGGTAATGCAAAGAAACGTATTGACGGGTCACTTGTTTGATCTTAACCGTAACGATTTATTTTCCCTAGAGAGTAAAATAAAAGACGGCGCTTATGAGCTGCGGCTCGATCAGGATCCATTGCAAACCAATCGAAGAAAAAGCGTACGTCGTAACGTGATTACTTAAAACATATTTTTGTTGCCTTTCTATCAGCGCATTATCGCTTTTACTGCATATGAAAAACAGTGGCAAATTGTTTTTGAACAAGTTTTTTTTAACATATACATTGGGTGTGAATTTAGTGTTCCCGCTGGGGATTTTTTTAGCACAAATGCGCAACATTTCAGGCACTTGGCAAAAAATTGTGCAAGCAAAAAAATATTTGAAGCGCCAAACGTCTTCTGTAGCACAAACGATCACTATTGTAAAAGGACATTTCATTATAATACCTTCAGTACCCAATTTTAACTTTACTAAAATTTCCATTTTTTTTTACATTGGAGCTACACGTATGAACAAAACAGTACCCAAATTACTTTTTTAGGCTACGTGAGAAATGTGTGTTGTTCCAGTTGCGTTTATTGTGACATTCTAGTGATTTACCTACGAAAAAATCTTGTAGGGGTGCCGCAATTTATTTATTATTTCTGAGGGGTGACGCAAGCCATAAAAGGTTGAGAACCAATGCTATAGTCCTCAACAAGGAGATTTTTCCAGATATCCTCATTCTAGTTATTAAAAATACAACGACGTATCCTAATTTGAACTATATTTTTTGTGTCTTGCATCTTTTATAAATTGCAAGTTATGTAAATTCCCATAAATTTTATCATACCGTCATTTATGAGATCTACAACAATATGCAGTAAAGCTGGCTCTGATACTAGTTTCTTTTGAGTTATAAATAAAATAATGCATTAAAACAAGAGGCCTTGGGGTGTTGTGCTTGGAGAATTGGATTTTGAAAAAAATTATAAACACATTTAATCAAGCAGAATATATTAGGTGGCCCTTAAAAAACTCTTATACCGATTTAACACAGTCTTATAAAAAGTAAATGGTAATATGTTTATTGAGGACAAACAACCATATTATATTAAACACACAAAATTCACATAAGATAATAAAAAGAATGGATAAGGATTTATACATTACAAAATTAGCAAAAGTATAAATTACTCTCTACTGACATATAGTGTCAAGTCATAATAAAAAGTTGGCTTAGGTATTTAAAAAAAAAGTTGTTTGTTATACAATCATTTAGTGGAAAATAAATAACAGTGTAGCCATAAATACATTTAAAAAATTCAATAAATAAACTATCTGGATTTTGAGGTTGTTATTTTAAATATGGTAGTATACATGGCATTAGATGTGGCATGTCTTAAAATTTCATTATCAATAAAGACTGTTTCTGGAAGTGATAGTTTAGATATAACCACATATTCCTACAATAGAGAGGGGGCTGGTTTAGTGCAATGGTTCTAAACCTTTATTAGTCGGTAAGCCCTAACATGGCCTCGGCTTGTGGCTTACCTGATCATTTTTAGAAGAAAAAAACGCCACAGAATGTTACAAGGGAGGTACTGAAAGTCATATAAAAAACACATATTTCAGAATAACACATTTGTATGTATACAAATAATTAAAATATTATATGCTTGTACCCTCTTCCCAAAGGCTACTCTGCTGTACTTTAGTGGGCTAAGATCCACTGTTAAACAAAAATGGTTTAGTGTAGCTTAGAAAAGTTACATAAGACAAACCAACAACTATAAAAAATACACCTAATAAAACACATTTTAGAGTCAAATCAGTTTACCTGCACTACCGCCAGCCACAAGTTGCTGGAACATTCTTTTGTATGAAGTGGGACTTTTGACAATAGGCGATGGGCTGGAAAGAACCTCCACTGATTTAGGCAGGACGCCATCAGACTTATTTGCCATGCTGAAATAAACTAAGATAGAGGCCTACTCTGTAAATATACTATCAGGTTACAATAGGTAAGTTTCAATTGAGAAAACCAAGATAAAATATACATTTTGACATTCTTTGCAATCTTGCAGAGTTGTCAACTAAACATAAGACAATCATTTTTGACCACAGAAAATGCTTTCTTTAAAGTGATCTCAGGCCAAAGGACTTGGCAGCTATTCCTTAAGATTTGTCCACCACTGCCATCTGTTTTTTAAATACATGCTACTACATTGTATCAGTGTTGTAAACAAGTCATTTTGAAATGACTTAAGTCCCAGTCAAGTCATTCGTAAAATAACTTAAGTACAAGGCAAGTCTTTTTGAATAAATAACAAGTCAAGTCCCAGTCCAAGTCATCGGTTGCCCAAGTCAAGTCCAAGTCAAGTCATAATTAGAGCAAGTCAACTTCAAGTCCAGCCCTTGCCAAAAAAATAAAACTTTAAATTATGAAAACCGGAAAACTCCTCCTTATTATGAGCAACTCAAGTCAAAAATAACATAAAAGCAGAATATAACAAGCAAATTCTTTTATGTGCAAAGATTGGGCTAAATAACGCAATTTTATAATTAATTTCTTAATTAAAACAATTTATTTTAACCCATCACTTGTCCAAAATGACTCAAGTCAAGTCAAGTCATTTGCCCAAAAGACTTAAGTCAAGTCAAGTATTTTTGCCCAAAAAACTTAAGTCAAGTCATTTAAAAACAGTGACTTAAGTCATTACAACACTGCATTGTATACACTAAAAACTTAAATTCTCACTTAAAATGACAATTCAATTACCATCTGCTATATTAATGTAAATTATTTAATAAACACTACAGAAAAGAGAAGAAGATTTGTATACTATTCAAGTGTTTTTCACAATATTGCTGTATTAGAACAAAAGTTGCGGGGTCGAGAATCCTACCTTTTTTACATTTACAAAATTAGTAGCCTAAATTAAAATTACAAGGAACACATTTATATGGGAAAATAAATATAATAATAATACTTGACTTACCCAAACTCTAACTCTCACCCCAACCCAAATCATGTTAGCAATATAAAGCCCAGAAGAAAATGTGGTAGAATTGTCCGCGCAAGTTTCTGCTAAAGAGTGCCAGAAGCAAAATATAACGGCATTCAGGCAGACACGTCAGCGTGTCGTAAACCCTCGAGATACGCATAGCAGGCATTTTGTGAAACTACTCAATTCACCTCGAGCGATTGAGGCAGCCGGCAGCTTGTATTGAACAAATCCACACTAGACAGATAACAACATGGTAGGTGGAGAACGAAATCTAACCGTTACGTACTCGCAAGACAAGAATTAAAATGAATAAATGTACGTTAGAATTAGATTACAGCACATGAGTACCATTTTCCAAATGGCAATGCTAAGTTGCTAACGTAAACTACTTGACCTATCAACAATTCAAGTTTATTTCTAAACTTCACGGCAACGTGCATGTATTGTACGATATACATTGAAAACTAGATAAAAAGATAGGAGAATAAAAAAGGAGATCAGCGTTGAACTAGAGTGGTCGACTTTTACGGGCTTACTTACATCTTAAATCGAAAAGGTGTACTGTGCTATGTGCCCAGCTAGTGCTAACTAGCAAATGTTAGGCACAAGTTATAACTTATCCGAATCGAAACCGTAAATTAAACGGATTCGGGAAATAAAGCTAGCTGGGAGCTGAACAGAAGGTAAACAGAAAAGTCAACAAGTTCAAAAACGCGCAAACATAATACATATGAAACTAAAATCACGTCTAAATACTAGTAAAGTAGCTTGAGCTAAAGCTAATGTGATCTTAAAATACACGAAGTTTAAAACTGTCGCAAAAACATCAAGTTTCGCAAAAAAAGTCATTTGACTTGAGCTTTGGCCATTCATTGAAACACGACTGGTTCACTAGACTTGGGGTCCGCAAATACTATTAGGCGCGACCCAAAATTACAAGTAACTTATCCCATAGAACACAAAACATTTACATTATATCTTCAAATCGTCTCGAACTCGTGTAGATCTTATTAAAATTTACAGGTCTAAAATCGTTTAGTAAACTTATTTCAATAAACGCATTTAGGCAGCGACACAAACCTCCTTAAAACAACTTTTAATCGTCTCTAAAACTCGTTCTCGTCTTGATCTTGTTTACTTTGAATTGTAATTAAATAAATAAAAAAATGTAAACTTTAAATCGTAAATAACATAGAATTACAATATTTAAGGGCAGCTAGTCGTGCATAAACCTGAAACAATCATTTTTATAAGCAAATATTGTAGTGTTCTGTAGTGTTGCTGCTTTTTAAAACTAACCAATAGAAAATTACGCTTTGTCAACTCTCCCCGGTTTTTGTTTAAACATTTGTGCTATTATGATTTTTGCAAGACGTTTCGTACTCGTCGGGCCTGCGCATTAAAATAGAATTTTAACATGACAAGTATCCTAATAAAATATATTGATTTAACACCCATGAATACAATTAAGCTACCTATAATCTTAGTGAAATATGACTGATTTACGCCCTTTTATAAAACTAACTTTATGTAATGATATTTTATTTTACAATAGGCGGATTTTTATTACTGTAATCTTAATATTACTCTGAGGTCGGTGTGTTATACGTGTGACCCGGTGTCGTTTTACAAAGGTAATTAAACATATCCTAAAACCTAGACCAGGGGTCGGCAACCTTTTTCTAGTCGCGGGCCAAAAGCAAACTCAGAAAGGTATCTGCGGGCCGCACAAAATGTTAGCTAAGAATTGTGTTATTAAAATGTTAAAACAGCTGTGAATCAATTGGGCCTCGGATTATTTTTTGCCATTCAGACGTATTTAACTACGTTTAAACAGGCAGTAAAGCGCAAAGCGCAAAAAAAGCGTTTGTTTGGTTTAAAATTCGAGTTTACACGTCATAATCCATACTATTAATGAAAAATATAATAAGACTTTTTGGAAAACGCGATATCATATAAAGTTAATCTATCTAAGTGTGGTTAAGTTATTCAAGTCAGCTATTGAAGTGAGGACGCTTTTGGCGAGCGGAGCGAGCGCGATTTTTTTTGGGTTATATCGGCATTTCTTTTAAATTTCGTGAAAGTTTCTAATACATTGCCGAAAATGAAAAATAAAAAAATGTTAAAAATACATGTGCAATATTTTTGAATACGTTTTTAACTTTTCCGAGACGCACTTGGTAGCCTTGCACGGTGCAACAATAAACAAGCGCTGATTTGGTTGAAATGACAGCATAAAAACGTAAACAAAACGGACGTATAAAAATCATTCGCGCGAAGCGCGAAAATTTTTCGTACTTACGTAGTTAAAATAGTCAAAAAGTATGTGAAATGGACTCTAATTTGTCTAATTTGTCAAAGAGGCGGCGGGCCGGATGAATTACATCGGCGGGCCGTATGTTGCCGACCCCTGACCTAGACAATATCATACAAGCTTGTACGGTACACTTGGTTAAAAGTCAGGCATTTCAAAGAACATTTGAGTTTCGGGGTTGTCAGCGAAAATTTTAAAAGCACCTAAATCAGGGTGCTCTAAACCCAGGCTCGACATAATTTTTCGTGGCCCGCGAATCACTGTTGAATTATTGTAATGCGAACCGTTGTAAGTGATCAACGAACAGTAAGCCTATTACAATTGTTTGGTTATGATTACAGTTTCCTGTTATACCATTAAATAAACCAGTTTCCTATCGCTCACCAAATTCGGATCCGGGGATGGCAAGAAAGGCTAATTTTGATATATGTTAGACCGGTTTAAGAGAAGCCGCAGTGCTACCTATATGCAACTTCCTAAAATGGCTGTTTTGCGAAGTTATAAGTTATATTTGCGTTTTGTTTTCCGTCTTTTTAATATAAACATGACATAAAAAGTAATAGGCTACCCTATATAAATCACTAATCAATAAAAAAAAGTAAATGAACTATAAAATATATCGCGCTGCGTAAAGTATTGTTTTAAAGGTTTTCACTGTAACTTTAGGCTAACGCTCTGGCCCAGTGGTTCTTAAACTTTTTGAGACACGCCCCTTTTTACAATTTTAACAAAACACGCGCTCCATCGTGATTCAAAATAAGACAACATTAAGCAGAACAGCAACTTATTTCCGGGTAAGTTGCATTGATGCGAAGGATGTAACTGTTTTTCGGAAACCAAATATTTAATTCGAGTATTAGTAGCAGGGAAATATCACTTGGCCCTAATGTTTAGTCATAATTCATACAGAGTTTGTCAATTTCTCGCGCCCCCCTTGTGAACCTCACCCGCCCCCCAAGGGGAGCGCGCCCCCCAGTTTAAGAACCACTGCTCTGGCCCTTTTCAAGGTGCAATTTCAGCCAAATTTAGCTGGGTAAAACCTTTTTGCGCGAACGATAACGTCTTAAATTTAGCGATTGCGTAGTATGCAACATCGATTGCGTAGTATGCAACAAGCTCTTAAAATTTTAGTAAGATACGTACGGTTTCCGCGAAGATTCCGAACTTGAAAAAGCAGTCTTTTATATTAAAAGTTTTGTCAATTAGGCAAATTTTTCGCGCTTCGCGCGCATATTTTTGCCCGGTCTCATAACACTCGATTTCATTTGCACACAAGTCCGACTATCCTATGGCAGCAAGTTTCGGGAGCTTATAAGTCTTTCATGCCCCGATCAAACGAAAATGGTTGATCCGCTTCTGGCCTACTTTATGTGGCCCGCAAAGACTTATATTGCTGGCCCGTGAAGCTGCCAACATTGGACAGTACTCAGTACTAACTATTCACATCATTTATTAAACGTCACTGGCTTCAAATAGAACTGTTTACAATTAGTGTCCAATGTCCATTCACGATACTATTTCACGCGTAATTAGAATAGGAAAAAAACATGGTTTGTTATTTGGGCTGTGACATCGTTGGTGTATCGCATCTGAGAGATTGCTGATGCGCTTCGAAAACGGTTCCTAAGAACAAAATTAATTAAGCTACTGGTATTACGTACACTATAACATATAATAAGGTTGAAAGTTGAATAATTTTCTTATCAAAATACTAAATATTTTTCCGAGATGACATCACAAAGTGACGTCACAAGAATATGTTTAAAACAGAGATGTCCAACATTTTAGCAGAATGGGCCGCATTGCCACTTTCAAAATTTCGATAGGCCGCAAAACCTCTTAAATTAAAGGGGTGACGTCATAATTTACGTCATATCGTGACGTCATAAAACAACTTAACTTATATAAACACCCGCTCCTCTAGAGTAAACTCGTGCGCAAATATGCAAGTAATCTCGACCTTATTTTTTATTTTTATTATGGCGAAGCGCGAAATATTGAGTTTACATGTTTGGGCTGGTATATTTCCTTAAAACGGTGCGCAAAAACACACATTCAGAAAAAAAACCATCTTGCTTAGCAATGATGGGTGCACAAAGTGTTCGATGGATGTTGAAATACAACATTAGACTCGATTATAGTCTCAGAAAAAAATACAAGATTAGGCCTATATCAAACACTACCCGTTCTATACGTTTTGATGATAGTCGGAACAATTGTTTTTAATAAAGGCTACTGAAAGTGAGAATAAGTGGTGGGCCGCACGTAAATATCAGGCGGGCCGCAGGTTGGACATCCCTGGTTTAAAGTTACCTCAGGTTATCGTTGATGTAGTTTACAAATATGAAAGTGAGATCGTTGTTCACATATATTAAAGAAGATGGGGGCTGACTTGGTGAAAAGGGGACATAAAACGTATTTTATAGATCACAATACAATTTTTACCCGAAACGTATTTTAGAGATCAGTGATCACAATACAATTACAATACAAAGACTCACACAGCTACACTACAGATTTCAAAATAAGGTGATGGCATTTGGTCTGTAAAAAATCGAGTCGGTGACTAAGTAGTTGCAAAGCACCGTGACTGCTGTGTCAAAAGTAATTTTCCCTATTTGGCCAACGAACATTGCCAAAGCATGCAGGGCACTAAACGAACCTATTGCGGTATAAAATGAGGGGGAGGGAAAGGCTATACGTTAAGCAGAACTTTAAACAATCACATTATATCTAACGTAGGAATGCCATATTTTAAAAAGTCCCTGACAAATTTACCGCGGTTGCATTGGCCAAGCCCAGATCAGGGACCTAAAAAAACCTCAAAAATGACGTCAAAAAGTTATGTTAAAACGTGACGTATTTTTATATTAAAAGGAGAAAAAACAAAGGCTTGCTGCGTGAAAAATGCCTTTATATATAGTTTAAGATGCCCAACTTTTTATTTTCTGTACAAAAATGAAAAAAACATGCAAGGTAAAAGTTTCTAACTGAGCTTACTAAAATAGGACGCGAAACGCAAGAACTCTTTTAAAAAGCGTAAACAAAATGATTAAACAGCCATAAACTTGGTAGTGTGTGACGTAAGAATGAACCGTATTCGCAAACAATGAACACCATTTGCAAACAATGAACAATATTTGCAAATAAAGAACTGTATTTGCACTCGCAAGTTACTCTCTGTGAAATAAACCATAAGAACAAAATCAACGTCGGAATAAAACACAGTTCGGACCTAATAGTCGTAACAACGTATAAAACGGAATAAGTCCTAAACCCATCGCAATAAGGCCAAAATGGCCAGAATCAAACCATTACAACCTTTTGCCAAACCTCGCCCCTAAGTGCATTGCTAACTCCCCTAATAATTTTAACTCTAAGCCATTTGCTAGGCCCACACATTTCCCAGCAATAACCCCAAACAGGGCAAAAAATCCGGTGCCAAAACAGCGTCGCCTTAACGGCGCCGTTCAAACTATAGGGCGTCCAAACGTCGACATCAAATCGGCCGATGCCTGACCGGTGGCCCTTGATTGCCCCATACCATCTCGCGATCGTCTCATACCACCCCTTAAGTTTCAGGCGTTATTTAGGCCTTATTCCGATGAATTTAGGACTTATTCCGACAGGTTTAGGTCTTATTAAGACGATTTCGATCTTACTCCGTAGTTGACATTACTACGCATTTGTTTTTATTATGTCGTTGGTCTTAATACCATGGTTTTATAGATTTTCTGCTTTAGGTATTGTTGCTTTTTACGTATTATTGTGTGTTCTCGTTAAAACCATCGATATTAAATGTAGGACAGCATCCAAGAAAGCATCAACATAGCGCCATTAGGATAAGAATGATTATTATAGCGAGGATCGCGCCCATGATAAATGTTTACAGCCTTCTTTGGGGCTACTGTCTCCATGTTAGGAACCCCTGTACTTAACAAACTGATAAACTCTTGTATAGTAAGAAAAATAAACCAACAAAAACTTTAGCTACTTCTGAGAAGGATATTTTAAATCCGACTTAATTTTTGTAATGTGTATAAAGTCTTTCGGTCATAACCTTCGTAAGCCGAACAAAATCTCAGCATGAAAGCGGATTTGCAAGGTCTTACAAACCCGATTTGTTTATAACGAGCGCCAAGATATAAGGTATGATTCTGTTGTGACGCGCCCAAAAGAACACGGGCTTGTGTTCGTCGAACACATCTTTACACCGGCTACTTTGCTCAATGGTCGGAAGGCAATACGCGGTATATTGTTTTTCGTTACAGTAAGTCGTAAATCGGCCTTTATCTGTTTTGCCTATTCGCGCAAGTTACCCTTTGGAATTAAACTTTGCCGTGCAACATGTCACCTGTTTATTATATTGTAATTGTAATACGTATATGTCGTACTCTACATACAGTATTTGAACAAACAGAATTGCTGGTAAATCGAGCAGGCTATGAGTGGTTTATGAGTATGGGTTAGGTGCGTTTAGGTAACCATATCGATTTTAATCAACGCAAGGACAAAATAGTTTGTTAGAAAATTGTTGTAAATGTTTAAATTTTTACCAGGACAGAATATACTTGTACAGGTTTTGCCAAAGAGGTGTGTTCACAAAAGAGGAGGATGTTACATATTTTCGATATAGATAAATAATAGCAGTAACATATACGAAAAGAGGGCATCACAGGAAATATTTTACTAGTCCTAAGTCATAAACGAAAAAAATACCTTTTGCGCAGTTTTGACAATGTTTTTAAAATAGCGTTTTTTAAAGGATGAAAACGTTTATTTGTACATTCAGTTAGGAAAACCGAGCTTCATTTTAGATTATCTTTTTTTTTCTCATTAAAACTATCCTTACAAGCCCTCATCTATTTTTACAACCTTCATATATAGTGGCCTCAATGAAAATATGAACCCGGACTAAAGTAGCACATTTTGAAGGCATCTAAGCTATTATTGGCAATCAAATGGAATGGTTTTACCTTGAAAGATATTTTTCATCTGGATTATGATTTATTAACGTAAACGCAAACTACGTCTTAATTAAAGGTATTGTTTTGCATGATCTTATCTTTTATTTTTACTTAATTGTAAACCTTAGCAAACGCACTATCGCAAAGGATGGTCGATATTTTGCTTATCATATCAATATCGAAATTATCTAGTTTTCCTATAAGAAATTTGGAGCATGTATCGCCCATTAATTATGCTAACCTTTTGTGGGAGAACAAATATTTATTTTTCTCAAACGTATAAATGTATGCTTTTGTAGTATTTGCAGCAAAAAAAATTAAATGAAATAACTCTAATTGCATATAATAAAGTATTTATTTTAAAAGCAAGTTGATGTAGCGGTACCTACCTAAAATGCTTAGCCTATAGTATTTTCCGTCTCGATCGGTTAAAATAATTAATTTTATCATCATGAGATAAAATTTAAGAACGTTGTTGTTGTAACATTGTTACAATAAAACATACATATTCGCATACTTTTGATTTTAATAAAACTTAAGCAAATAAAATGTTTATAATGTAAGGCAAAAGCAGTTTAATTTTGGTATTTTTTGGTGATAAATAACATTACAATTTATTACAGTGAATTAATCTCTTGATGTAAGGCTTATCAAACTTGAATAATAATAATAAATCATCCGACGCGATTGTGGCTTTAATAGGAATAGTTACTCGCCCGCCTTTGCAACCATGCGTGACCGAAAATCATTTCTCCTTTCTGCCAAATTTAATGCGACAGGGTGCATAAAAAAACTTTTTATGTAATCTTTCCGTTAATCGTACTAGAGTTATTTGAAAAGCATGTTTAGGTTTTTTTACTCAGTTTATGCAAATAACAAAATCCGTTGCTATGCTCAAGTGCATGTTTCTTTTACGTTGTCATCGTGCAAGGTTTGGCTTAACTGTTAATTGTAGCGACGCATAACAGTTTATTTTTCTCATAGAAAAACACTCTATATGAAACTGCATTTCAGAAGCTTGGTAATAAGACTGCTTCGGATAGGTTTCCCGCTTGTATCCTCGTTTTTGGCAACCCATTTACTTTGTACACATATTCGGGTGGGTGGCTTTTTGACACAGTCAAATGCTAAATGAGAAACGTAAAAACTGCTAAAACTGAATTAAGTTAGTTATCTTTTTAATTTGCTTTGCACTGAAAAAAAGCCATAGACTCGTTTTGTTTTATTAACACCATTACGTGTGCTAGATATAATTTTTTTGCTTTAAACCACTGGAATAACGTATTATAAGTAGGGCGACTCTTTTTGCGTAAAAATAGGAAATTTAATGCATAAAATTGAAATGTTGACAATATTTTGACCGATTAGGAATAGATTGATGCAAACAACGCATTTACTGGATCAGTTGTATAAATTGTTGTACTTAGAATTGTTGTATTCAGTACTGCACTGAAGTCATTAGTCACTTGATTTTAATGTTTTACGGATCACCGGTTGAGCCCAAATCAGTTGTTTTTTGGGTTTGTGCAAAACTATTGAAAATTGTTAGTATTTTAGTCATATCAAAAAGACAGAAACTTAACATGAAAAACAGATGTTGGTTATTTCAGAGAATTGTTGAGGAAACAGTTTAGTTGAAATACAACGTAAATACCTAAGTAAATACCCTAGGATATTATCGAAATAGAAAATGGGATAATTACAAATCAACGCCGAAAAAAGGCACAACAAATATCGTTTGATACAGTTGTCCGAATCGGAGATAGCCTACCTAACTATATGTAGCAAAAATGCGGTCCGAGCTGAACCTATAACGTGATAAATTTTGTGCATTTTGTAATCGGTTTTGACTTGAAATAACTGTGACTAATTTAAACGAATCATTACATTATATTCTAATGTGTAAATTTTAGTAAATTTTTCAAAAAAAGGCAAAAAAATCGTTACAGCAATATCTATAATGACATAAGCTAGTAGGTTTTCGAAAACCGAAAAAGGTTTGGAACCACTGAGTAAGGCTATATCAGAGGTAAATTACAATAAACGAGTTTGACAAAGTCAATCACCTTCAAGTACTCCGCATATGTCCTGCTTTTGAATAGACCGGCAATAAATTATCACACAATCTCTATAAATGTTTGAATTTGACTGAGAGCATCGACAAACCGTCATACGTCAACACATAACGCTTCGTGACCATCGTCTGATAAAGTAGTTAAGTGTTTGATGTGTATACATTAATATTATCGCCTTAAATGCGCCTTTCGTCCACCGTACGCGCGACATATTAACCATGAAGCAAAGGCTGTAATCCGGAACTAATGAAAAGTATACACATGTGCAAAACACCTACATTCGATGGATGTCGAATAGTACAATTTTGTTTTTGCTTTTTATGGTTGTGAATATCTTTTCTACTATGCTCAAAAAAGTAAATTTACCACACAATGTTTTTGGTTTTAGCGTGGCCATTTCAAGCTGTTTTTTAAAATGAATTATTAATCGAGCCGACCAACATAGCGAAATCGCTTCAGTGCGTTCAGACCAAATCACAAAAGCGTCGCTGATCAACGGATATTTTGTTCCTCATACCTTATTCTAACTCTAGAGGTGCAGCTTTCATTTAATGAATTGCCACAAATTGAAGGCTTTGTGTATTGAGCGGTATGGGACGTGCGGGTCAGTAAATGCCTATTTTTGTCGACGTTTATCGAATTACAGCCGTTATAGAGGTTCCAGTGTTGTCAACAAGAAGCAGCAGGCTTCTCCGCAACAAAGACGTCAAAATGACCGCCTTGAGCTCCGGTCGCCAAGACAACGCAAATAACAGTCGCCCCGCTGGGTTTTATTTGATTTTCAAATGATCCAACTGGGACATCGGCGCATCGGAACAAAGCGAGGGAAGGACAGTGGGCTGACACCCTTCTTTAGCAATTATTGCTGCAATTAGTGCAGAAGAAGCTGCTGTACGCTAGTTATAATTTTTGTCAAAGTAAACTTAAGTATTTTGAAAAGTATAGTTTGACAAAAAGTTTGCTAGCCTTCAGCATAAATGTGAAATTAATATGAAGTGTATAATTTATTTTATTATGTACGTTGTATAACAGAAAGTTACGTGCTTTGCTGTATTTAGGAATGAACTAAAATAGTTTTTGTTTAGTTAGAAAGTCATCCTTCAATCCGTTATGCACGTTCTGTGTTGTTGTGGTGAATTACGAGCACGTCTTCACACAAGTCCCGCTGGCCGCGCTGCGACAATTTCATCGAATTACATGTTTGCTTAGGTCTTAAGGGAAAATCAATAGCACTCAAAGCCGTAGAGTGAGCATCGGGCCTTTTATATACGAGGCTGGCGAAAACTTATGGTGAAGCCGGATCTTGTCATTCTAAAATGAAACAACAACAGTTACTGCCGGTTGGATTTTTATTCGATAGGTCTTGGTGAGTTTTGTCTTCGCCAATGGTTCACGGTGGACAGGCATAAAATGTTTATGCGTAATGTGCGTAACATCCGTCTCTCTATAATGATCGAGTGCGAGTTTCAACGTCAAATGCGCCATTGTCACTGTCGCTTTAATGACAACTTTCCACTGACTTGCTTATTACGTAAAGGAAATAATCCTATTTCGCGACTTTCTCCAATCATGATTAAATCGTCTTGACACGAAATATGGATTAGCTACCCAGGTGAAAGAATTTAGATGTAATTTTTACTGAAGTCTTTTAATTTAACTAACATTTATATTCTCTTGATTGTAGGCTATAGGAAAGTTTCGAGGGTTAAATGTCTGATAGTTTTACTTAATAAATGTATAGCGTGAAAAGTGTCGTTTGTTATAAAAGCAAATTAAAACCATACGCTAAGAGATATTATCAAGTTTTTTACTGGACAGTCGCAAAATATTTACTGCGATAAAATGCTTTGTCCCAACAGATTTCGGGCGCTTTGTGTTGTAAAATAGAATAATCGCCACAGACAGACCGTCTCTGCTTTATACGAGAGTTGGGAGAACAATGCATTCTGAACTTGGAAATCTGCCTGACGCTACGTGACGTATTGCCCATGTAAAGAAAGGCGTTCACATTGTAATAGGAAATAAACCTTATGTTTTGAAGCCTATGTCTTTTGAAGCCTTACTTGAATAATGAGGGTTTTAGCTAAATAAATGCGGCCATTCTAAGAGCTTCAGTTTGGTAGTTCAGTTTGCTGAATTTTGCAGTTTATTGTTTTTTTTTATATAATTTTGTTAAATGTACATCTTTTTTCAACAAGGGGCATGCTGTGTGTTTAATTTGTTTTTAATTATTGCAATAGCTTTGATTATTATCTTATTAAGCATGCAGTCCGATTTATCTTATTAGGCATACAGTCCTTATAAATAATGCAATTATGGGTCAAGCATGTGATAAAGCTTGCAACCAATTCAAAGAATACCAGTAAACCAGACAACATATCGCACTAGCTTCGCTCGCCTGGTGCGAAGCTTTAAATTCGATAGCTTTAACGTAGACCAAAAAGTATACCGTTTTCTTATTCCATAGTGAGTAGCATGGGAGAGCATTAGAGGTACATTTGTAATCTGTTAACAACCAATGGACAGACGAGGGCGGATAATGTACGGAGAATAGTTGGGAGGTGTATAGCACTTGCAAGGTGTTCTTATCAAGTATTCCTGCTCAACATGTGCTGTCTCTGAAACAACAGTTCGTCGTGGAAATTCTTCTGTGTCTCATTACAAGCATTCCATTGCTGTTGTCATGGTTGCATCGGCGCGAGATCGCAAATCTGCGGTAAGAAATTTAGTCAAATACAGAGGGGAATTATAAAAAAATCTTATTCAAATTGGAATTCTATTTGAATAAGTTTTTAAGCAGAACTGATAATGCATTTCGCTTAACTATAGTTTTCTGCTCTTTTTGAATAAAGTTATTTTAGATTTGTTTTATAACCTTTGTGGTTCTGTTTGGATAATGAATTTTATAAATGTTACGTATAGTTATAGTTAAAACACAGGGGTGGCCATAGAGACGCAGAGTCTACTTCCATTTTTTTACTGCATGAAGACATATCCCATTAATGGGTACAAATAAATATCACTTCGTTTCCTCCGCACTTTTGCGAAGTGAACCTTAAAGTATATTGGTATGCAAGGCTTTTCAATGTTTTTAATCCACGACCCTTTTTTATTGAGATGAGCAAAACATTTTCAGTGACTTAATCGTTCTGCACGCATGTTAAAGTAATGTACAACTCAGTTTGATATTGTGCTTTTTTTATCTTTATATTTGCTCATGAAATGAGCAATTTATATAAATATAACACTTTCTGGGAAAATTATTAGGTCTACTCGCAAGCCCTTTATTGTTCGCGTGGCCGAAAGCAGGGGCGCAAACCTCTAGTTGGCGAACCTGTGTTGTATTGGATTTTTTAAGTTCGACTGGGCATGGTACATTTGGGCATAGTTCCTTTTTTAAGTTGCTTGTGTCATGACGTCGCTTTTTGTGTGATAAATATTAAAAAAATAATTTGTGATACCTCCCTGTGAATAGCCACCCTAAAATGAAATACTGAATATTTAGAATAGATACCCTAGTAGTATATTCGATTATTTATATTTATGTTTTAAACTTATAATAACGGCCTTTACTGATTAGTGATTACAAAAGCTCCCTCTCGTTTGACTGAGTTACCTTTTTTTATTTTTTTTATAAAAACTTTATGACGTCATGTCTAGGCCTACGTGAGTTAATACAACTGAGATATTGTATACTGAGTCGCTATGCTTTACTGAGTATAACACGTTTATACGAATAACTTAGATTTTTTAACTTGATAGCTTTTTTGCCTACAATATAGGGTTCTACACTTAGGTTTAACTCAGCGGTTCCCAAACTTTTCCAAATTTTTTTCCTGGTGGACTCGTTGCAATTATTTTGATATTTGTTTTACCTGTTATCAGCGAATCGTTCGCGTTAGTTAGAAAGTTGTTACTTTTGAAAGAATCGTGACTGCACTAACAAGAAACCTGGTGGACTCGTTGCAATTATTTTGATATGCCCTATAAAAATTCAAGCGTTAGTTTACCCATGTTTCTTGTTAGTGCAGTCACGATTCTTTCAAAAGTAACAACTTTCTAACTAACGCGAACGATTCGCTGATAACAGGTAATACACAGCATACAATAGAAGCTTTATGATGTCACAAGAGACATTATAATACACGCTATATGATCGAATAATAAAGCATAACTAAAGACAATAATGATGACAGATAATGTTTAATTTAAAACATAGACTCTGAAACTGCTGTACGGACCCCATTTGGTCCGCGGACCCCAGTTTGGAAACCGCTGGTTTAACTGATAAAAAACCTACTAAGTACGAAGAACAGGTTTGTCCGATAAGGTAGGATCGGAACCAAAATTCGATGCCCGGTAATATTATCGGTATTTGTCCGATACCGTACCAGGGTTATATCGGTTCTTCTGCTTGTTTGGTATAGTAATGACCATTTGGTATCCGGCCAGATCGCGATACTTTTTGGAAAATAGATATGGAGTATGGCTATCGGAATAAAAATGTTCGACTATTGAAAATTATTGTTATTGGTACTGTTATTTGTTAAACTTGTTGCGCCAAAAGCAAGTTGATGTGGAAGAAACACCTGATACCGCCGTTTAACGTAGGATCTTATTGTCCAGGCTGAACAACAGTCACGTCTACAGCAAAAGGAACAAGCACCAAACGTCACACATACCCGGGATGGCCGTCGTCTTATCTTTGGCCTATCGCAAGCCATTCGCGAGAAGGCCTTTCAATCGACCTCGCCGTCTTCAGAGGCAAAGTTAAATGGCCAGGTTGTCCACTCGTACCGGCCGGTAACTTTAGACCCACGTTACAAAATGGAACAGTCTCAACAGCAAGTAGGATTTAGGGCTTTATTTTATAAATAGCTAAGGAAACCAAACTCTAAAGCTAGGTGGAGAATCCGTACTGTAAAAACAGATTCAATCGTGTTGCTTATGGCTTACAGTGCAAACGAACTGGTAAAATGCATACGTAATAGAAATATACACCACAAATCTCAACCAATTTGCTAATAGTTGTGTGAATTAAACAACATTTAATCCATTTGTGTTTTGATTTAAAGGCTTTTTAAAATTGCTTGCATCAATTGGCAGATTCGGTGAGTCTGCGATGGCTTTCGGTGTACTTTATAAAATATTATGATAGCCCATATCTCTTATAATAAATATGAAAGTTTTTCCGCCGGTCGCCGGCATGACATTATCACTGTAAACTTTAGGGTAATAGGAAATTTAGGAAACAGTATTACATAAATGCTTTGGTAAATAGTCTTCTATTATAGCCAGATTGCTTTCTTTCGAAATATATATTCACCTATCGAATGTTGTATGTAGCCTACCTATAGGTCCTAGGTGTCTAAACATAGAATGCTCTTATGACGTCACATTGACTAACGCAAATAAAGGTATATGGGGAACACACAATAAGACCTAAAAAGCAATAAAACCTAAAGCAGAATAATCTATGAAACCACAGTATTAAGACCAACGACATAATAAAGCCAAATATCCCGTAATATCTGAAACAAAATAAAAACTTAATCGTCTAAATATGACATAAACCTCGGAATAAATTCTAAATTTATCGGAATATGGCCTAATATGCCAAAAAACGTCTCAAACTATAAGGAAAGGGGTATTGGACGATGGGGGCCATGGGTCTGGCATAAGCCGTTCTGCGTTCTGGTGTCGACGTTTGGGCGCCCCAGTTTAAATAGCCGCTGTTTTGGCAGCCGCTGTTTTGGCACCAGATTTTTTGGCTGTTTGGGGTTATTGGTTGGTAATGGGTGGGGTTCGAAAATGGGTTGGGGATGAAATTATTAGGGGAGTTAGTGTTGTTCTAGGGATGGGGTTTGGGGCTAGCTAAAATGTTGTATAGGCCATTTTGGTGTTATTCCGACGGGCTTAGGTCTTAATCCGATTTTTTTTGTATTACAACTATTAGGTATTAGTGCTATTTTGATTTTATACTGAAGTGTGTTTTATTCCGACGTTGGTGTTGTTCTTATTTTGGTCTTATGGCTGGAGTCCGATATATGCAAGATCAAGATATTTTGTGCAAAAAACAGACAAGTCTAGTACTCTAGTTCATTTGCTGTTGTAGACGTCCCTGATAAACGCCTATATAAAGTTTATTTGGTAATTAGTTGCTTTTAGTTGGCTGAAAGTGTGTATATGCGACAACGTTTTTGAGAATAAATGTGATGTTGTAACATTGATAAATAAAGGTTGCAAAGGAATCTTTCAAGCTGCCATTAACGGGTGTTCCCCATTGCAAGTTGAGCCAGGAGATAAGGTTCATAAAACGCGTAAAAAAGACAATTGAAGACCAACGAAAACGGTAGCAGAACGTGCAAAATTTGTTGAGGAAAAGCCAAGTAGCAGCAGGTCATTGCGATCTGCAAACTTCACTTTTGAGTTTTCAAAGGGTTGTTTTTTTGTTACACAACTATATCAAATGAAAGCAAACGAAAACGTAGTGACATTTTTGAGGTTACAACATTAGAATTAAAAGAGACATTATTAGGAATATGTGACAACAGAAAATACGACTGGGCTAATGCCGCGAGAGGATGAATTTGTAACGGTCCACGATTTACTTGCCGTATAGATTAAGTGATGAAAATAAACTAATGTATGTTAGTCACGACAAAAACAAAGTAGTTAAAAAGAGACATCGTGTTAATAAACTTTAATTTTAAATAAATAAAAAGAGACGTTTTTCTCGGACAGTCCTTCACGCCCCCCTTTCAAACACTTCGCGCCCCCCTAGGGAGGCGCGCCCGCAGTTTAAGAACCCCTGCTATAATATGTTATCGGTCTGTCTCACTGAGATTGGTAATAGTCCACTTTCAAGTTCAAAATGTCAATTATAAGCCTAAATAATATGTGAACTCCAAAATCTTTTTTAACATTTCTATACAAGGATTTTTAGAAAAAGTTAAATCAGCGTTATTTTCAAAAAAATGCGACCGCTATACCGTGCATAAAAAAACACCTCATAAGTATAGCGTTTTTGAAATGTATTACCTTTTCGTTTTTCTGCTTTTCGTTTTGCTGCCTTTATTGCAAAACAAACAAATTATAATTTATAAAAATAATTTGCAATGTATTAGGTGGTGAGCAAAAATTCAGCGCTGGCTTTGCTGTATCAAAGTTATCCTCCCTTCGCTCGTATCCCTTGGTTCTCAACATAATGGCATTTAATTGTTTTTATTGTTTGGTGACAATGGTATGGTGTTTTTCAGATCGCGCTCGCCTTGTTATCTACTATGCTTTAATTGGTGCTTTCACCTAACAATTGAAATTAATCGTTTACTCATTCAAAAACATTCCATTCTGCTATTCATTTGTGCCGTAACCCAAACTCGACCAAACCATGTAGTCATACTCATACAATCAGATTATACGTTTCGTTTCGTTAGTACCCAGTTCCCGTCGACAGTTTCGTCGGACATGTACCTTAGTGATTCGTTTACCAGGAGAAGTTATATATTTCCTATTTGTTTGAAAAAGAGCATATCTGTTTAAAGGGTTGTCTATTTTTTGATAAATACGTTGAACAGATTACTATACTAATACGATTCTTACTGCCAGGGTGCAGTTCAAAGTTGTTGCTTAAGGTTAGTCAAAAAAATATCCTTAAAAAAACGGCAAAATAAAATCATGACTAAATTAAACAGTTCGTCATTCTTTTCTTAGCCGTTGTGTGATCAATTTCTTTAAATCAGTCAAGTAAAGGGTATCGCACAGTATCAAATCGAAAGTGTATTTTTAATGGGTTACGCCGGGCAAAGTGATAGATAAGACCAATCTACAACCAACTACCGTGTGAACTTCACATTTCACCTTCCCAGTAAAGTAAGCAGCCTTTGCTCGTTTTTCGTCTAAAGTTGAGCCTATTTTGTGCGCTTTTACTTAGAGATTGACTAACGCTTAATTTTCGTGACTGGAAATCACCGGGCAGCCGGTTTCTTTTAGTGTTGATCACTTTTTACAGGATGTACAGGATGACCTTAATTAGAAAAAATCGCGAGTAAACGCCATCTTTTCTGTAGGTTAAGCATAAAAATACACGTTCGATAATTCTCCGAAATAAGATTATCTTTTTTCGAAATTATCTAACATAGTGCATGATTCCAAACTGTGCGAGAGATTGTGTTCCGTGAAACTTTTGGTAATTTTTTGAAATAAGTTATTTGTTTTAATAGGCATGCATTTAAGCATTTAAGACTGATATACGCACAATTCTGTACAAAATTTATCATATTAAAACATTTACATTTAGTTTGTCGTGTTCTAAGCGCGATTGTAAACTCACTCTATTGTTAATGTTTTTTCTGTTACAAATGTGCCGCAAAATATTTATGATTTGGGCCGCTTAAAGTCTAAGAATTACTACTCTAAAATGTTGAACAACACTAAAATACCTTACATTTTATACCTGCATCGGCAAACACACATTACGACAGTATCGTAGTAACTTAAAAAAAGGATTTTGTTTGAAAAGCACAGAATAGGATGCATATTTATATCTAATAGGATATTTACTGATATACACTTGTAACACAGGTCTGTTGTGGTAAAACCGTTTTGTATGGCAGAACCTTTCTGTTGTTTGCAGGCTTAAAATTAAAAAAACTTATAAAAATTGGATTATCGTTTTAGAAGAAAGGGTCGTCTGGAAACAATCTTACAATCGAAGAAAGACTTCGAAACTTGCTAAACAGCGACACCGAGGGACCAGATGAGAAAAACATAATGCAGGTATTTCAAGTTGGGTCGGTATTAACTTTTGTTGAACTTTTGTTTTAAGATAGGTACTGTTATTTTAACTCTAGATTACCTTTCATGTAAAACAAGGATATATATCATATTTGTTGAATCGTTTTTTGCCACCTCTTACTAAAGTTTTGATAAACAAAATAAGAAAAGAACGATATTTTAGATTAGTACAAAAAAAAAAGAAAAGTACGATATTTTAGAGTTGTTTTTTACTTTGTTTAAATATCAATGGTTTCAGCATGTTATGAATATATAGGGCCATTTCGAAGTTTAATAAAAATAAAAGTGTTTGGCGTATAGTGTCAGAACTTTTCGTGAGAACAGAAATTAATCAACTAGGGCTGTGGTTCTAAACCTTTCATAAGTGGTCCCACTACCAAGCGTTTTTTTACAACTTGTGTCACCCTGCAAAAATACGATACGAAACGTCACGCAACATGAATATGAAATTATAATGAAACGAAAAGTAGGAATTTAACTGACTAGAAAGTAAATATTTACAGGCTACACGCTAAGTTTAGCCAAACCCTTAATAGGTTCTTTTCCCCTTCTATTAGCTCTCAACACTTTGTGTCCCCTATTCATATTTTAGAGCTTACGTCACGGAACGTCACAAGGATGGTCTCTTCGGTCATAATAAAAACCCCAAAAGTGCAACTGGCTAATAAAATAACATATGCTCTTAGGCCACGTAGTTTCTGGTAGTTGAAAAAAAAAATATTTTCAAATTCGATTTCCAAAGCATCCATAAAACCCAGGCAACCCACCTTCGTCAATGTCGCTGCACACCAGTTGCGGAGCACTGCTCAGTGCTCGAGCCAAACTGCGGCTCGCGAGCTGCATGCTACTCCTACGTTTTTTTTTAATGACGAGTATTAATTGTCGTGTGGTTATTTCGTTACCTATTTTAACTACGCAAAAAATTTTCGCGCGAAAAACTCGTTTCACTTTAAAATATTACCCGTTTTGCGAAATCTTTTTAGCATAAACGCCATGTCGTTGATGCGCTCTTGACCCTACCATTCAATTTGTTTATGCTTGATTTCCGTTGGATATTTACACGCGAGACCTATTTTATGGCGTAGGGTTGTTATCATGTCAACGCCTTCCGAAAATATAATGATCTGCTTAAATGTACTCTAACTGGTTGGCTACCTCTCATCTAAACTATATTATGAGCTAAACAAAATAAACAACTGGCTTTCTTTTGAACTTTGTTTTCTCCCTTTTTGCAGTGCCCTCGTCGTTGTCTTAATAAAACCCCTAGCCCTTACAACCAAGATTACGCAAGGCCACCTCGCCAACCATCCACCGGACCTGTCGCAACGAGTAGTACTGGACAGCAGCCGCTTCTTAATGGTGACCGGCTAGTACAAAAGAATGCCAGGGGAGAATACGTGCTTGTTAATCGCACCGTAAGTCTGTACTTGTTGTTAAAAGGCAAAATACTATCGATTAGTACACATGCTGCCTTCGGAAAGGCATACCGAAATCAGTGGGGTTAATGGGACTTCTCGTACAAGCAAGGCCAGGCTAGAAAAACCTAACCTGCGGTAATGTTTAAACTCACGAAATCCGGTCCAACCCGGACCGTACGCATGATCAGTGGAATATGGTTGAAGGGGATAAACAGCCTGTATTGGGAGCATTCAACACAATGTGTATCATCCGCGATAAAACCTTCCTGAAGTCGTACTGACCAACGATAACGGCACACGTTATATAGTAGGCCTATACATTAATGCCGTCAGAAAGGCTTACCTAAATTAGTCGGCCTCATTAGGATTTTCGTGCAAGCAAAACCAGGCTAGAAAAAACAATCAGCCTGCTTCGAACTCACAAACTCCGGTCAAAGCGGGACCGTTACTCTGCCTACTCAGTGGGAGCTAGTTGACGGGGGTCAGCAGCCCGTATAAGCAGGCTATAGTTGTTCTTCTTGCATTGCCATGCTCGCACGAAAATCCTGATTAGGCCGACCGATTTCGGTGATCTATTTTGAAGGTATCATGGTTTGCTATATAATGTCTGCCGTCATCGTATAGGCATTGCGGCCCGCCTGATGTTGACGTGAGGCCCACCACTTAAAACACAATGGTTTCGACTATAATCAAAACGTGTAGAACGCGCAGTATTTAATGTAGGCCTAATCTTGTGTACTCATCACTGTTAAGCAAGATGTGTGTTTTTGCGGACCGTTTTAAGGAAGTTTATTAGCTCAAAGGTGTCGTACCATGGCATGATACGGCATGTAAACTCAAGTTTACATACTGCCGATGGCCAAGATTCACTTGCATACTTGTAGACGAGTTCACTCTCCAAGAGCGGGTGTTTATAAGTTAAATTGTTTTATGACGTCACGATATGACGTAACTTATGACGTCGCACCATTAATTGTATAGGTTTAGCGGCCCATCGAAATGTTTAAAGTGGCAATGCGGCCCTTTCAGCTAAAAGGTTGGTCATCCCTGATATAGGCCAATGTGGATCCTAGGGTTGGTCACGGATTGTACACATTGTGTATATGAATGTTTTTACTTAATATCCATTAGTACATAAATTACTTTATTTTAAACGTTAAATTTGTTTTTCAGCAAAAGTAACACCAGCTTTGTATTTTCAGCAAAGTAACACCAGCTTTAAAGTCACACGAAACCATTCTTCGCCGCTTCAGCAAATAAATAGATGTGCGAATGCTGTCCCTCCCAATTTCAAACAAGATGAAAACTGGAACAAAATCCAGGAACCTCCTAAGTATCAAGACGTGGGTGTTGACTTTTTATGTTTTTGAACGTTTTTAGCGTTTACGGCTCTTTTGTTATCTTACAATTTGGTGCAGGACACAGTAAAAAAATATTTTTATTTTATTTTAAATTAAAAACGTTTCCAGCACATAGACCAACACTGGTCAGTGGTCATGGGTATTGAAATACAGAATTAGGATGTTATACTCTCAGCTCCCTACAACAAAGAATTAAATAAACGTTTACAGAGTAAGGTTTTTTAAATGTCACGTCCAACAACCCAGAATGCAGATTTTCTAAATAGCGGTAACCAAGTACTATGCATCCAATACAATAAACCGGTGAACAATAAGGTTGGCTCTAGGTCTAGTTGAAACCGAATATATGCCGTGTTTAAGAAACTCATTTTTTGTAATATTTCTCAGAAAAGTGTTTTTCGTGGAAATTGTATAACAAAAATTCTCAGCATTTATTGGTTAGGGTCCCTTAAAAATGGATAAAAGGCAATACTATACACCTGCATTTCTGCAAATTTCCACAAAGTCGGTCAATATACTAACTTATCGTGTAGCAAGTTTGCTTTTGTTTAACGTCCCATTTTTATCTATTTCCATACTCTATTTAGTTACCAAAGTAGAGTATAATTTGCTCGCTACATGCAGTAACAAGAGATAACCCTTTATACGTAATTGAGAACTGAAAAACTTTCGACCAAACTATGCCGACAATTTTAGCGAGTGTAATATTGTTCTGGCGAGTGGTGATTGGTAGACACTCGCCCCACAAGCGAGTGTAAATATTAATTCAATATTAACATTATAAAAACTTTAATATTTTGATCATAGGTTGCCCAACGAGTTCGAACTGCAACAGCATCGGCCGAAACTACAAGGAATAGTCATTGTTACTCGTCACTGGATACTCCCCACGGGCAACGGCTGCAACATTCACCTGGTAGAGAGAATGTCCGAGAAACCACTGGCAGAATGACCCCAGCGGTGGCACCTAGCCGGAGATCACTGTGTTTTCAGCACGAAAATTCCGAACCCCGAATGGCGCTAAATGTCGATGGAAAATCACAAGGACTTAATATTCGGCTGGTCGCCCCTGCTTACCAGCCAACTTGTGTAAAAACTGTGAACAACCACCAACCACGTGCGTCTAATTCTCAGCGCAACGATTATGTAACCCGAAAGACCATCAACATGGCTTGGCATTCGCCAGATAAAGACGCCAATGACGCCAGTCGAGTACAAGTTAATCATTCGCCGACGCACAAACCTCCCATGGCAAAACCAAATGTTACATCGGGTAGTGATAATAATCATGTCGCTAACCAGGCGGCTCATTATCCGCAGCAAAACTTTAGCTTTCGACGTGCGGTTCACCACACCGTTAGCAGCGATTCACTCCAAAGTTCCAAACTCACAAAGGGAGACATCAGGAGGTCACCGTCAACGAAACCGTCGCAGGGTGACGATAAAGAAATTCGGAAAAGTGACGACCGTGACAGTGGAACAGTTTTAGAACCAGAAGCCTCCGTTTTCGACTTTGATTCTTCAATTCTTAGCGAAGAGGCAAACATCACAAACTCTTCCCCCTCACCAAACAAGAGTTTCCCGAGAAAGGAAGTTTGGTCACGTTCGAGTACTCCTATACTTCCTCCTCTTTCCTTTCCAGAAGATGATGAGAACCATGGCGAGATACAAGGAGAAAAGGTGGAAGAAACGGTCTTGCTTGTAGGTAAAGACTGCGAGTCGAACATGCAAGCCTCCATGCACTCATTACACGGGTATCTTAGAAGGTCGAAGTCCGAAGCTAAAGGTAAGATAATGCAATTTTGTGAGATAATCCATGTTGCTGCGCTTACACTAACTCAACTAAACGGTTGTTATTAAAATTTTGTTGTAATTTGTGTTGGTTTGGCAATAAATTTTGCACAACCCTGTATGTAAAAGTTTCAGTAGCCTAATATGTCACTGCACATTTAAAAACATAATCCGTAAGAACAGAATGTAGAATACAATGCTTTAACTGTTGCTGGACTTGTTTCCTATTGGACCTAAAGTTTTGTTGTCTTGTTTAGAAAAACAGAATCAACCGGCGAACCTAAATCCTAATTCAAACAGCGGTGTCGCCGCGGAGCTATCTCCAACCGAAAGCGCGCTGAGTGAAGTAAAAGCTAAAAGCGTCACGCAAAAGCTTCATACTAAGGTGAGGGCAGTTAAATAATGGTTGTTCACATGGTACAGTAATTTAAGAATCGCAGGATTAAACTTTTTACGTAGCCTTTATCAAATAATAAATGGTATATTGTTGTACATAGCCACATAAATGTTTTCATAGAAAATCGCCTTTCTATTCTTTCCCAGAGTTCGCGGAGGAAAATCGTTTACACTTTGTGTATCCATACTAACTTCATCATTCGTTACGTTTCTATTGAAAAAAAAACGAACCTGGTGAAAAAATATGGCGAACAAATATTTTTTCTTTCCTATGTTGTGGTGGTACCACGACAAACTTGATGTAAACTTAAAATCAACTAAACTTTTTATGTAATTGCCGACCTTTCTTGGTCGTTTACGTTGTAAAACTGATATCACAATTAATTTTAGTTGTTCGCAAACCGCCATTTGAAGGCCAAGGGCAAATAATATTATAAAATTGAATATATTTTCGTAACGTTGTGCTTCTGTTTTCCACTTTGAATTTTGTTTTGTGAAAATCCGACCTGGCGTAACTTCGTAGTCCACTACTCTGAAGTAAATTTTAAAACTAAATATTTAAACGAAACCGGCACCTGTACGTACAGTCGGTAGGTTGTTGTGGTGTCATGTGCACGATGTCGCCCTTGGTCCAGCGAAATGTACGTTTGTGATTTTGTTTCCCCAACGCCTTCGAAAGCAAACTCGAATCACTCTAATGTGTATGTCGAAAACACCTGCCACAGGATTGTATGACGTTGTTCCTTGCCGCTGTTGACGACAGGACGTTTAAGCACCTAAAGCAACAGAGGAAATTCGTAATTAAATTTTTATCCTGGCCAATGATTCAGTTCGATTTAAACCACACGATTTTACAAGCGTTGATTTCAGGACAATTTTTTCATTGCTCGCCTATTTATGCCTTTCAGGATGTATCTGGGTTTGTGTAATCTACTTGAGATAACGTCTAATGGAGTATAAGCTTAACTGTGGCCTAATTAGTGCTTGTCGTTGACGGCTAACACGATTAGGAACATTAATAATTAAATTCGACTTTTACCCATAAACCAAGAGCCATGTATGGAGTGACACTGCGTGAATTTTTCATGGAGCTGTCGGCCATTAAAAAGCCTATTGTGCTCTAAAGGCGACTACAGTTATTCGTTTTGTCATATTATTCTTGATCTAGTTCAGAACCGCTAGGTGGCAGGATAACGAAAACAATGCAATCGACCCCAACTCGTTTTGTTCCATAAATAACTATAGGAATAAAATATCTAGACAGCAACAAATACTCTTGCTTTATGTAGTTGAACTAAATCTCGAGCATATATATAATTGTATTTGCTTTTAAAGCCAAATATAGAGGTAGATAACATATTGAACGTTTCGAATATTCCTCCTAATATTACCTTTTTCCATATGGGCTTTGTTATTCCTACTACGTTCAAATCAATGGTCTTACGTGGTAAATCTAGTTTTAATACATAACCTAAACAACTGCAACACTTAGGTGATATTTAAATTGCTATGCGTGAAACCCAGTGTTGTAATGACTCAGTGAATGACTTAACTTAAATGTACTTAAGTCACTGTTTTAAAAGACTTGACTTGACGTGTCCAAAGTATTTTGGACAATGACTTGGGTTAAAATTAAGTTTATTAAGCATTTTTCGTTATAAAATTGAGATATTTATAGTTTTGTACCTAAAACAATTTGCTAGCTACATGTTGCGTTTTGTGTTTTTTTGTTAGTTAAGTTACTGCTCATAAACGGATAAGTTTACCTATTATAGTAGTTTACCGTTTAATTTTGATGACAAGGACAAGATTTAAAATTGACTTGCTCTAATTATGACTTAACTGGGATGGACTTGACTTGTTTTTATTTAAAATGACTTGGATTTAAGTTCTTCCAAAAATGACTTGAGTTTGACTTAAGTCTATTTACAAATGACTTGACTGTTACTTTAACATTGTAAAATGACTTTTTAACAACACGGCGTGGAAGTTATAGCATGGTGTTTAAAACATTCGAACTTGTTGTCCGTCGGTCGTACCTGCCATGAATACTAACAATTTATTAATGTTTAAAATAATTAAAATCCAGCATGGGCAACGTCTCGCGTTTCTATATTCAAATGCCAATACATCAATGTCCAGGTTATTTCAAGCAAGATTCAACGGGGAGCATCGTCCTTTCGAAGGGGCTCTTACCCGAAGAACCAAAGTGGGGACGAGCGTTTTCGGGTCAAAAAACATCGTCAACGGCGCCGTTATGACGATAGCGAAGCCACGGACTGGTCGCAACAAGATGGATTTATGGAAAACGGTCATCAACAAGGATTGTATTATGTTGGGTGAGCAACTTTTACGACATTAACGTTTTATTTTTAACTGAAAAAACTGTTCTTCAGACAATGTTAACTGGATATTCCAGTGTTAAAAAGATTTGATGTATATGTACCAAGTTTAACTGAGTTGCAATGCTGATCAAATATTTCGAAAAAAACTCAAATTTAAAATAAAACAGCTTCGCTTTTTAGTCCTGCGTGTTTCCGCTCCTCGGTTCGATTATTACTTGCAATCGATCAGCAACGTTAGAAATAGTTCTGTGCTGCTATTCCCTCTTTGAATTTCCAAAATTAAACCTGAAACAAAGCCTTGCGTTTGGCGTCTGGCCGCCACAGAAACCCAGGGACTGCCATTGATCCATCGGAACTGGGTGAAACGTCTAGCGTGAGATCTGTGACCACTACAAGCGTGTGCAGCGGCGCGCTACGCAAGTCTGGAAGAAGACGACGCTCTTTCTTGGCGGGAGGAGGCGGGGAAAGATATGCGCGGGAGATCAGGTGAGAACATATAAAACAGATGAAAATACAAAAAACAAATAAAAACATTTTGTGCAGTATGTTTCGGGTATGCCAAAGTTAAATTCGGGCATGTATGTTCGTTTTGAATAAATTCTTAGACGTTCAAACACAAGTAAAACTCTCTTGTTCATAGGCTAGTTCTTTTAAACGCGGTCTGGCACAATTTTCGAAGTATTTATTTCGTGAAAGTTTTTATGGCTGTGCTAGCAAGCTTTGGGCAGTTTTGTGCATTTAAACGGCGTCAGTGCCTAATGGCGATAAAATAAAAAAAATGAAATATTCATGACGCCCATGGATCCAAATCGATATGGTTGGTCATACTGAATTCGATATACATCTGGCAATGAACGTTTAAATCGCTTTCACCACATTTTGACGTGTCACGGTTGGCACAGACAACTTATTGTTTTCAAACAAAATGTAACGAAAAATTGGGTAGATTTATAGAGTTTGATATTCTTAAACGCAGCGACAGGTACGTAAACATGTTTCGTACACCTTTTTGCTTCTAAAACGAAGATGTTGTATAACACTTTTTCATTTTGCTTTACTGCTTAAAAGTTAGGCATTTATTTCCTAGGCTTATACACTGAATAGACTGTTACATACAACTTTGTTTTTGTACTTCAAACAACAACAAAAAAGTTAAGAATAAATTGTCTCAAAATGTTATGACTTTTGTGACAATCTAGGATCAGTCATTATTTAGTAAAGTACTTGAGATAATCTTATAAAATTGACGATGTCACCGTGATTCTGTCAACGCACTTTCGTTGAGTCAATTATACATCAACGGACAATAATTTTCAGATCCACGTTTCTCTGTTTAAAAACATGAATTATGCATTCCCGAAGCAAACTTTGTGTGACACGGAATGTCTATAAAATTTATTGGGCATAAGATTAATTTTTCTTTGTTGCTTCATTTTTTACAGCCCGACTACAAATGTCTATCTATATATGCTATTCTTAGAAGAACCCTGGGTGACACTTTTATGAATGAACTTGATCAACCTAACATTCCGTTTATCACAGTGATACATCCACTATATAGAACTTTCCAAAAATGTACAATAAAAGCCAAAACATTACATAAATTAAACGAATTGCCTTCCGAAGTGTACACATCAGCCTATTGCGTGTGGCCGCAAAACATGTTGCAAAAAATATAGTGCGCTATAATCGTGGACCAATCTGGTCTAAACAAGCTATCATTGTAGTCAATAGTCGAGTCGAATCATTGAAATTTTCTTACGTGAGAATTATTAATTTATTGATACCCACTTTAATACGTTAAAATATATTTGCTAAGGTTTATTTTTGTTTTTAATATGAGAACTACGAATAAATATTGCTGTTTCGGTAGCAGCTGTGGCCAATTGACAAGCTTTTTAGTTGAAAAGCATTTGCCCTGCCATCCCCTGTCTGTTGCTGTCGGGAAACTAATTGCAGTCGATTAGTCTGTCACGTTCGATATAGTGTAATGGAATTGTATTACCGTTTCACGGCATCCCGCTTGTTGTCAATCCATGTTTCGATAAATTGCTTTTAAATATTGAGAAAAAGTTTCACAAGACAATTGCCAATATTGTCTGATAAATTCTGAGTTTTACTTGGCGTTTTTCAGAACTATTTTATTTTAGTTTTTACCTTGAACGTACCACAATCATGTATGGTAGTGCTGGTTGTGTTTGCTAACATTCACGTTTATCGACATATAGCGCTTTAATATATAAGTTAACATTTATAGTACTAACTTAAAGCTTAAAACAACCGCGCCAAAGTTTTCACGTTTACCTTTTTAATATTTGAGTAAATGGTGGCACAGAATAAAATGCTATCAGGACCACATTGTCTTCAAGTTTCGTGTGGCATGCTAAATTACATTTATCAGTAACTATAGGTTGCCTTTTAATTTTATCAAAATTTCATGCTTTGACACTTATGAAATTCACGTGAGTCCTTTCTTTCGTTTCCCTTTTTGTTTTATTCTTTTTTCACGAGTCCTTTCTTTCGTTTCCCTTTTTGTTTTATTCTTAATCGATCGACCCACAATTACGTTGATCGATTTTACATGATAAGCCCTACCTGTTTACAAAAACCCGATCAATACAAACTGACTTGCAGCGGAATGCGCTAAAATCATTGTATGTGTGTGCGTCGTGCTTATCTTATTGCTATTCTTGTTGTGACTATGTTTGTTAGTTGTTCGCTGTATATTGTTTATCATCATTTTTAAAAAAAGATGTGTTCACATTTGTGCTTCAACTTCGATTTTTGAAATTCCCTACAAGGTTTGAAAACCACCTTAGATTTTATTTTTAGCTGCGCTTTTGCTCATATGCATAATTTATAATTTTTCACAATAAAACAAGGTAATATCCAATTAACTTCGTTGTTTCGCAGATCGGTAAATAAACGATTTACAAGGCTGGAAGCTCATGTGGTGACACTAGCACGCAGCCTCGCTCAACTCTCGTCTGAATTACGTCATCAAAGCGCCACGTCACGGGAAATGGACCAAATCCGTCAACAGGTTCAGGAAGTAAGTAGTTTTCTACAAAAAAAAAACAACCGTTACCACTTTTTATATACAGAAATGTGTCACATAAAGTCAGTTCTCTTAAATTATTTGGCCAACGTATAAAAAATGTTCTGGTATTCCAGATTAGATCACATCAGATAACAGCCAATGAGCAACGCAAGAACCCACCGCAGATTATCCTTAAAAGTGAAGGTGGGAAGCAGCCAAAACTGTCGAAGCTGGCTAAGTTCTTTTGCGAGCAACCTCCACTGCTTCATCTATTTTTAAAGCAACTGGGCTACGAGGTACGTTCAAATTTTTTAGGGCATCGATTTTTCGTGCACCTTCTGACAGCTTATGTTGTTGCCGGCTCAGCCTGTCGCTCCCCCACCTGCCCGTTCGACCTTCCCGAGTCCGGCCGCACGTAAACCAGGTTTGTTTTTCACGGTTCAAATGCTTGAATTGCTTTCTTGGTTCAATCACCGCTGGCTTTATTCTTATATGTGGGATGTTAAAGCTGGGTTTAGCTTGTAAAATCCCTTAACCATTCCGTCAAACAACAATTATTTGAAAGATGCTATATATTACAGACATCTAAAAAATTAAAAACAACCTGATTTGCACTTCCCAAACTTCCCAATATCAATATTTTACTCGTTAAACAACGTTGTATTATTTGTGTTTTTTTATAAAAAAACGTCGTTTTTAACATTACCGTTGAACGAGTCCATTTATCGATTCACCCCATTAGACGCTTGGCTGCGTATAATTATCGTTTTTCATTAAGTGAAAATCGCGGAGGTTGAACGCGATGAAAACAATATTGGTAACGATATGAAACCAGAACCCTTAAGCTCTGAGAGGTGCGATAACTTTTTGTAGGAGACCTAAATTCAACTGTAGTATCATTCTTCATAAATTACGCTTTTACCTATTTTTTTGACTAACAATATGAACGTTGGAAAACGATCTAATCCTAAGTAGTAATACTTTGCTTTAAATGTGCCAGCAAAATTTGTGAATTTCCAGGCTTGGCAAACGAGCACACCAGCTTAATTTAGACTGATTGACTGCTCTAATAAAGGATGTGGTTTGCCTAATTGCACTCCTTTGATAAATAATGCAAGTTCTTCTAATGCAGTGGTTTGCAGCTATGGAGAGTTTTGTTAAACAGATTTTGAAACACATACAAAGCGCTCGACATCCCAGTTTACAAATAACTCAATACAAATTTGAGTTAAAGTATATGCAATGCATGTTTCTATCGGCGAGGTTTAAACGTGATACAGGACAGACTTGACCTGGATTGTACAAGTTAAATATCACACAATTGTCTAAAACCTTATTGATAACAAATTATGAAACAACATTTTTAAGATTATATTTGCCGTTGGCCCAACAACGTAAAAAAATAAACAGACTTCGTGGGTCAACTAGTATTGTGCAGTATATCTGCTTTTGCTCAATCATGGAGCGTGCCACAGACCACACGATTACAGAAATCTATGACAAATCGAGTCTTTTAAAAAAGTGACGCATTTAGCTGGAATCTGATTTGCTTTCGTCTTATTAAATCAAAAGCTGTTGTTTAATTGATAAACGTTTTGAAAAACTTCATATTTGGTGGTGATTTTTAAAATCGAGAATTGTACATTAGACTGTATCTCTAATTCCATGGCTTTTCATGAATTGCATGCATGTTTGTCCAGTGCGGTGCGTTTTTTCTTCTGTTTTGTTTGTTCAGTAATTTAAATCATAATTTTGTAACTGAAACATTCGGTATCACCTTTAGGTGAAATATTCTTTTGCTTATTTAACAAACTCTTCTTCATTAATCACGCTCTTGAAAGGAATCCTTCAGAAAAAAGGCCCCCTTCTTTTAGCTATAAATGTTTATTTTAAACCACTATTCACTTTGGTCAGTGTATTAAAATGACTTTATTCACTTGAGTCATTTGGACAAAAAGCTTAGGTTGAAAAGCTTTAATTAACAAAAAAATAGGTAAATTGGATAATTAAAGTCAAATGTTATATCTAAAAATGTTAAAGTGCTGTGGGTTCAATTTACAAATATTGGTCGAAATTGAAAGTGTTCACCAATTTTACAAGTTTATTTTTATGCAAATGACCCGACTTTGACTTCACTTGATATGGTAATGACTGGGACTTGACTTGGGTAACCAATGACCAATAGGTACATGACCTGCTAACAAAATACTAGACTTGAACTTTTATTAGTTTTCAAATAAATTGACTGGGACTTTTTTTTTTAAACCACTTGTTTCAAACACAGAAACAAGCTAGTCCATATTTGGGCTCAAAGCTCCCTCCATAAATTTGTAATTGGCTTATTGCATTTTATAAACTTATTTATACAAGGCTGTTGGTCAATTTATTTAATATAATATATATTTCACCACCTTGTTACTCGGTTAAAGTTACATTTAATATGTTTTCCATGCAAATTGATAACCAGGGATGAAAGCAGAATGGTAACCTATTCATGCCGAAACGCTTTAAATTTGTTCTTATCGAAATGCATGGCAATTTTTAGAGGTGCATGACAAAGTTACGTTTTAACGGGACGTAATAAAACAAGTAACCGTTAGAATACCTGAGGCTATCGTATTCGAGGAGTTGGCGACAGAGCATTTGCGTGACGCAACTATTCGATTATTTGGTTCGAAACATTCTGCGATATAATTTATATGTTTTGCAACAATGTGATTAGGCAAAACATGTAGTTTTGGGACAATAACTATTTTACGGGAATGCCTTCTCAGCAATAATTATTTTACCGGGACGCCGTTCCGGACAATTTCGGCTTACTTTCACCACTTGTTATAACACAAAAACCCTGCCATAGCCTAACTTGTTGGTTATTGGATATTGAACAATATAGTAAAAATGGTGTATCTCGACTAAAGCAAGAACCCACGTAATTTGCAAAACGATTACGTATGTGGTCGTATCAGGCATTATCGTGCCACATATAAAACAATAACTCACATACATTTAATAAAAGTGTGTACTTGTCAGTTTGACAGTCCCAAAGTAGGCGTTTGGCTGCCGATCAGTTTACACGAGGAGGCCGAAATGACTGTGGTACGGTGTCTTCTGGAAGCCGAGAAAGGTAGCCTACTTCTCTTTCTCATCATCTCGAAAAGCGTTGAGATGCGTTGGGAACTTCAGGAAATCCCCAATCTGAACCGTACAATACGGTCAGTTAGGTTTTCACTTGCAATGCGAAGTGATTTATTATATGCCTAATTTTGATAGGTCAAATATAACATTTATTTTTACATGGCGTAGGCCTAACGTAAAAAGAACACACACCAAACATACACATAAATGCGCGCCAAGGGATGCGCATACACGCCTTTGAAAAAACAATATAACTAATAATGTTCACATTTTCTGGCAACTTATCTGGCGTGTATGATGTTGGCAACTTTTTATTCGGTTTCTTTCTTCTACAGAAATACATTAAAAACTTCGAGGCGGAACGAATCGGAATGATGGAGCTCCCTTATATGGATGAAAGGCGACTGTGTGATATCGGAATACCTCTTGGGCCAAGATTGAGGATACTCAAGGAAGCGCAAAAGTCATCTTACGTTTAAGGCATTGGACAAGATAACTGTCGAGACTGTGTCAAGTAGCTACATAGCAGACCCACTGTCTTGCTCACTGCACTGCGATAATTCATGAATACCTAGATACATGTAATGATCGTTTCCCTTAAGTTCTTCGTCTACCAATACAGCATTAAACTCAAAGTTCCCAAACAATATGGACTGAGAAATTTTGCTTCAGTAGGCCTTACTTTGTATAAAAAAGGAAAATAGTTTTGTTTACTTGTATCAGTTCTTCATGGGTGTTACATATTTGTAGTGCTGATTTATTTCACATTAACGAATCAAACGAACTGCGGTTTGCCGTATATGGAATTCCAATTAGTTGTGGTCGCAGCAAGCCTATTGATTTATAAAATAATTCCGCATTCAATCCTTCAATAATCCTATTTGCAGATGAACTTAATGGGAAATCGTTGTGCAGGGCACAAATTGGCAGGCATGGATAATGACAATATGCTTGTTTTTAAAGAAGTTTTGCTTTCTGAATGTACGTTTATGTTACTACGAGCAATTTGCTGAAGTTTAATGTCTGATAGCATACCTTTATATCGCTTGGCATTGCCTTGGTATTGATGAAAGGCATAGACATGACAGCAAGCTGTTGTACTTTACAAAAAAAACACTTTCAATTTTCCTTAACAAGCACATTTTCATCTGGTTATGTTTTTATGTTGATGTTATTTTGTCTAATAAACTTTTTGTTTCTCATGGTTTTACCTTTCATATAAATTTTGTTTGTTATAGTTAATCAATTATACCACGGAGATTTTTCAGTATACCTTACCTTAGTAAAATCGGCATTTTGGCAAATTACTTCGTTTCATTTTGACACTTCACATGCACGTTTGGTCGTTTGCTAATTTAATCCATTCTTGTTTTCGTTACCATGTCGCTATTTTAAGTTAATTGCGTAACTAAGTGTAACATACAAGGTTTTGTTTATCGTTCCACTATTCTGCGTTCTGCTACTATATTCGGAATAAAGCTTGAACGCCAATGTCTTAGAATTTATTTCAAAAAGAACTGAGGAACGACTGAGCAAACTTTTTGGTTTACGAATAAGTTTAAACTCTTAGAAAAATTCAACCAGGACTCTGTTAACTCAGTCGTAAAACTGTCACCGAATCAAACTGTGATAACTGTGATAATTTCTTAAAAGACAAGCGAGAAAGTTCAAGCTTATTAAGTGCAACGTCTCTAAACTAAACCCAGCATGCTGCTCAATAATTGATCGCAGTTTATTAGAATGGTATTATATAAGGTACAAACTATTAAATATTCCCACCGTAAAAAACATTATTGTATGTTTCATCACAAATGAGCTTTAACATTGTTTTGTGACGTAACTGCCAGCAGATTATCTACTGCCGCGCACGCGCTAATGGGACGAAATTGTATTTTGCTTGTATTGCAGATAGACCAAAGGTATGGGATTTTACCCTAAAACACGTGTTTTGTTTTTTTAAGGTAAATTTTTTTAGAGTTACACCGTACATCCAGATAAATCTTAAGGGTAAAAGTTTGAGAACCCCTGATTTAAACATACCGACGCCTCAAAGTATCACACTTTTCTGCAATTGACGCCTGGAAGTATGCTTATTAATGCTAAATCTATGGATGGTGTTTTGCTATAATGATGCCTCAGAAATATTACGATCAACGGCAAGTGACGCCTATATTAGCCTTGCACGACAGCTGTGGTATACAGCGCTTTTAGGAACGGTCGACAATAATCCATATTCGACTAGCAATGAACCTGCTTGAACCCGTAGATATGCGGCGTGCGTCTCGTTAAGTGCTTCTTGTTGTTGTTTCGCATTAACAAAAGCTATGTAACTACAACTACATACCAATGCTTAACAGCAATAAAAAATACAATAAAAGCTCGCAGAAATGATTGCACTATCGTCTTAGAAAGCCCAAAACATAAAAAAGTTGTGCCGATTAAAATTGTGGTAATTAGAAAGCGCATGTGACAAATTTTATGAAGAGTCTTTTATTCGGGAACTGCATCAACAACCAACTGTGAATTTATGTAAAATCGCACTTGCCAACACCTGCTAAATACAGAAAATTGTGGCTAGGAAGTTAGGGAAACCACAGGCAACTTCATTGATAGTGGCATATGTCACGCTAATTTAATATCGATAAGGTTGTTCTTTCATCAAATGTAAGATTCGGTTCATATTTTAATGTTGTTTAAAAGAAAGTCGCTTCGGTTAAATTTTACCAGTGAAAACATGCTTTTTTCAAAAAAAGTAACTATTGTTGTTTAAAATGTGTTTTGTAAAACTGCGATGAAAAGTTAGTTCACCTTGGACCCTAAAAAAATGGGCGACAGTCGCATACATTAGTATTATTTTGCATAAATAAATAATGCAGTACTGTAACTGATGTACGAAAGTGCGGAGACTATACAGCCTCCGCGTCATTTAAAGGGATATATCGACTTGGACGGTCGCTGTATTGACCTGACACGATCGATAGTCAAAATCATTCTGGTGAATTTCATTCGGAAACATGTCGACACAAATTATGCGTTATGTGCTGTTTTCCTTTCGCCAGTGGAACTTCAGTGCATTATGGAAATAACTGGTTTGCTAAAAATGATTATTATAAGCTTTCACACAAAACATAAAATAAAATATTAGATTAAAGCGCAATCTGCTTATATTGCATGATAGCTTATGGTGTTAACACTTTCAAAAGGGCAATGAGATCCACCGTCTAAACACAAACCTAATTTCGAGTAAACGCTCAGCAAAGCAAACGTATAGATTCAGCAGAGCAGATATCACCCTTTTAAAAAGTGCAGATACAGAGCGCATATATTGGCAGTTAAGGTGTTATGGGATTTTTTTAACACCTAGGTTTAAGAATATGTTAACAGCGAAATCACAGGGCGGGTATAATCGTAAGGGGCCGTTGTTGCATCAAGGTCTAATAAAATTGTTATAAAATACAGCGTAAAATGGTCAAACTGACGATTATAAGGGATAGACGAGAGTCATAAATCAGTGACTATAGAACTTGGACGTACAATAGCTGTCGTCAATTACGTGGTAAGGCCAACCGAATAAGGTCAATTCTACTTGGCCATATGGCGTCATAGAACGTTCAGACAATAAAGATTGCTTATCGCAAGAGTCATTTTGTACTGTAAACCTAAGGCTAAGACACATTGCAAACAAAATATACACCATAATGATGAAATGAATTTACTTTATTCAAATAAAACCTCAAGGAAACATATATGTAAATTGCAAAAGATAATTATGCAGCTGGAAAAATCGTGTAACATTCACGTTTAAACAATTGCTAAACACAAATAAATTAGTATTTACAATGTTAAAAAATATTGAGTTTGGCGATTTGATAACATGTATTGGGATCCAGTGTTTGAAATATAAATTGCCAAGATTTATTGTTCTTTGCAACGCGTTGGTTTTGTTGGATTTAAAACAAGCAATTTCGCAAAATTTGTGATGTGTTTTGCTACACGATATAGCTAACTATAACATGTTGCAATATATTATAATATATTGTGTGCTAATCGGTAACAGGTCGATAAGCCATAGTATTCACAGTATACAATTCGTTCGAGGGAACTATTGGAAAGGGCAAACGCAAGAGAAGCAGTCAAAGTTTCGTATATTACTAAAATTACCAAACATTTAACTTTCAAAATTAGCCAAATTTCGAAGATTTAACAGCACAACAGCAAAAAATACATGAAAAAGCTGCCAAGTGAATTTTCTGCAGCGTAAACCTGAGATTGTTCGGTATTCATACAGTCACGTCCACCCTTAGGTAAGAATTTTTATGCCTCAGCTTCGCGAATTTTAACCTCTTCAAAGTGGCGCGCATCTGGTGTAGAGATGACGGCTGTTGACTCCACATCGACCATGCACTCGTTAGCCTTGCCTAATCCTTGCATTACAGCCGGACAAGAGTAATAAGAAAAACTCTGGCCTTCGCACGTCGCCCCGTCCTGTGGACGTGGATTACTTGATTCGCCCTGACAATAAAGCGCAAACCATATAGTTATACTGCAGTGATAAACAAATTTTTTTCTTAAAGGGCCGTATCACTGTAGAGATGGAAAATCGCGGGCCAGATATTAAATTTTGTAAAACGAGACCTAGTGTATTTTTTCGCAATATGTTTTTAAATGAACGGCAATAAGGATTCTGAGGATACCTGCGCAAACTAGTTTTAAATGTTTGCAAAAGAGGTGCCTGTTTTTCGCAGTCAACTGTTTAGCATGCAAAATATATCACCATGTTTAGGTGTCTTTTGATGGGTGACTGACTGACTGTGTAAGAATAGGCGATTGTGGTAACGATGGCATCAACAAGCTTAAGCCACTGTCTATTTCGATGAATTACAAAGTAGCAAGAAAATTTTGCGCAAAATGTCAACAACCAGAAATACGGGGAGATTTTAACAACAATTAAAAAATATAATTACAGCTGAAATTTACGCATATAAGTGCAGTCCTCGGATATTTGTTTATCAACGACTTTACCAACATAGGTCTATATATTATAAAAAATAGCGAATTAAATAAGAATTATTTTTCATGACCGTTACTTAACCAGAATTCATTACAATTTAAGAATCAAAAATATTGCTAAATATAAAAACGGTGGAAAAAAGAGCAATCGGTGCGTGAGGTTGCCATTTGAAAACATAACTTTTACGTAGTCTTATTAAAATATTTTCAATGTACCTCGTGAGCTTGAACAAGCACTTGTATATTTTGTTTTTCTTTCGGTTTGGGCCGCTTAACGTGTGGACTCAGAGTGGCCTCTTCTTTTGCCTTGTGGCAACCATTTCCATTTTGCTTATCCTCGATAGCCGGATGACCGACAGTCATTTTGTAAGGCCGCGTATCATCCGTTCCACACATGTCTTTAATGTTTTCTTGAAAGTTGGTCGTTGTGAATGCGTAAACAATGGGATTTATACAGCTGTTTGCGTATGCCAATGCGATGAAAAAAGGCTTGATTTTGTTAAACAAACTTTCGTTAAAAGGTAGATCGGTCCACCAACCAACTGTTGCAGAAAATAGGTTCATAACGTGAAATGGAAGCCAGCATACAAAAAACGCGGTGATGATTAGCGCTGCTAGGTTAGCCACTCTGTCCTTTCTCACTCGCTTGCTTATCACCTTGTGCTTCACTGTCATCACTATCTTCATATAACAAATACATATTACAATCATCGGTATCACAAAGCCGACTGTGCTGTGAATGAACTCTAAACTACCCATGATGACCTCCTTGTTGCTGTAGTTAGATGGCATGTACAGAGCACATGTAACGACGACGTTTGGAGCCAAGGTCGAATCGATCTCACCAGATTCGCTCTCCGTCGTGGTGTTGAGCGGAAACACAGCAAGCTGTTGGAATATGAGGCGGGGTATCGTCAAAATGAGAGCGGCACACCAAACACTCACGCAAACCCAGCGCGCCACAACAGAAGTTCTGAAAATGTTAACCGACGTTGCGTGTACCACGGCCATCCAACGATCGACACTCATGGCAGTAAGAAAAAATACGCTTCCATACATGTTCACTGAAGTCACAACCGACGTAAGCTTGCACATGCCAACGCCAAAAGACCAATTGTATTCGGAGAGGTAGTAATGGCCCCAAAAAGGCACGAAGCAAATAAACAGCGCGTCGGCGAGAGCCAAATTGAAGAGGTAGGTCGTGGTGATCGACCAGGTGCTTCGCTGCCGCAGCAGCACAAATAAAACGACTGCGTTGCCAATTATTCCGATGACAAACACAATGAAGAGTATTACCGCAATGGCGGTCAATACCGCCGCCATTGTTTCTTTTACAAGCTAGTTCCGCCTTTACAAAAGTAGTCTGTGTTTTATCCGTTTATGTTTTGATGATCACACAATTATTATACAATCTTACATTTCTACTTCAGCATTGTTTAGGGCTAATGATGTGCGACCACATAGGCTTTAACACAAAATATTGAAATCGAAATACCATAACCGAACAAGCAAAAGCCACATTTAGATATTTTTTACTTTATAAAGATCACGGTCGCTTGCAGCATATCTTAAATATATATAAGACAATTATACTGTTACGAGGGTTACGTAAATGTAAAACTTAAAAGAATATCTATCTTAAAATTTGATTTGTTTGTTTCTATTCTTACGTACAAATATAATATGCATTATATTTTTGTTTTTTCGTTGAATTCAGTTACTGAACGAACATACAGCTGCGTCATAATGTCGTCAATAGCTTGTTAATTCAGTTTAGCAAATGTATAATAAAGTTGTGTCGAATAGATATAGCTTTTCTAACCAGACTTAGTTTGCGCTATTTAATTATTTGCAGCTAATCGGGAACATAAGAAATGCGAAAACTAGAACTTATGAAACACCGCCGGCAACAGGTTTGTCCAATAGTTGTAATGTGCTATTGCAAACTCCCGAACTATTTTAAAGGCGGACGACCACCCATCCAAGGGTTGTTGCAGTAAAACCAAATGATGTTAGTTTGCGTTTCCGTCCGTGTATTTCTTTCTGCTCGCTGCGTCATTTCGCTTGTCGTGAGTGGCGCGTCTATGACATAATCGAACGACGTAGCTAATCGCCGCTGTGCTTTTAACGATGCACGGCGAAATGACGTATTGCACAGCAGAACACTAGAACTGCAATTAGGGTCAACTTCGCTAGTGTACACAAGGAAAGAAACAAACGACGGCGGCGTATAAGTGACTGTTTAAAAATTATTCATTCCAGTACAACTTTTGGTTCTCAACGGCAGGCGTTTTCGCTTTTAAATTAAATTCCATTAAAATAATAATTGTTGTAATACAATAATGTTCTTTTAGCTAATTCATTGCCTTTCCGAACGGTTGTCACATCAAGCAACCTAAAAAGTCATATTTCTTTAACTTAAAATGCAAATAACATTTTCAGAGCTTGGGCGTAATTAACGTTAAGACATTTACAGAATATATTATAAGTTATAACCAAGTATTTGGTACAACAAGCTAACACTTTGTAAATCGTGCAACTGCAATCACACTGCATAATTCATTATACTGGAGAAAACAATCATAACCAAAACTTTGTTAATAATATTTTCAAAAACATCACAGGTTGACTTTCACAGCGCAACTATTGTAACACATACCTCGTGTGCACTTGGTTTACAGATATTCTAAAACTGTTTCTACAACGTTCAAGAACGGTCAATTGCTTTTTTTCAGTAGTTAAGTCAGTAACTGTACGGAGTCGGCTCAATGGCTCCCACTAACAGCTAAATTATTTAATCAGTATAATGACCAGCAAACATTGTATATTTTATTCGCTAGATTTAGTTTGTTTCAGACATTTAGGCCAAACATTTAAAAAATAAACCATAAAAACAAGATGGATAGAGGAAATGGGTGCGCAACACAGCACAGAAAGACGTGTAAAATGTTATGACATACAAAGTTTATAACATACGTCGCGGTAAACTTAAAACGGAAAAATAAGTTTATTGCCCGAAAAAGGTTTGACGCCGTACTAAATATAGTCTTAATGGTTTCACCATAGCCATAGGCACAGGGCTAATTTCAGTTTAAAAGAAACCTTTTGCGTTCAAGCGATGCAAAAAATAAAAATAACCGGTTCCAAATACCTAATAAACATACTTAACTCAAAGTGTAAAATCTCAAAGTGTAAAATAATGGAGCTTGCGCATAGTAAGAAGAAAAGCGTACCTAAAAGTTTGCAATACGGTAGTTCTATAGAATAGACCAAAGGCTAGAGCAGTGGTTTTCAACCAGGGTTCCGCGGAACTTAAGGGTTCCGCTAGTACAGACCAGGGGTTCCGCAATTTCTAAATTGTTTAGCTAATTGAGGTGTGTTTATTACACTGGGGTTCCTCGAGCCAGTGGAATTATTGCACTGGGGTTCCTCGAGCCAGTGAAATGTTTCCATAGGGTTCCACTACAGCAAAAAGGTTGAAAAGCACTGGGCTAGAGTAATACCAACTTTTAGTGCCCAGAAATGCTACGCGGAAAGGGGGTTTTAGTACTAAACTGGATAATTTCGCATAACCTAAATTGCATTTTGTGAGTGTAGACAGATTAAGTTTAGCGCTAGGCTCTGCTGAACACATAGAAGAGTTCAATCCGTCTTTACGTTAAAACGTTCTTTTAATGGCAAAAAAACATATTTAAAAATGCACTTAGGCTACGTCTTACATATAGCCTAGTTCAGTGGTTCTCAACCTTTTTTCTCTCGTGGCCCATTTTCGTTGCACAAAAGTTCTATGGCCCAATCATTTTGATGAAAGAACAAACTATAAAAGATGTTTATAACAAAAAATAGCGGAGCATATGTCAAAACGGATTAATTATTCAACCGTGTATTAGTGAGGTACTTGCTTCTGAACAATAAATTTACGTTTCATTTACATTCCTCCTTCCTCCCCAAGCCAATATTCCTGTAAAATGAAGTATAGTGACCGAGATTAAACTAAATTCTTCAATAAATCTAGCTTTTTTAAATTGGTATGTGGCCCACCTAAAATGTTCTTATGGCCCACCAGTGAGCCATGGCCCACTGGTTGAGAACCGCTGGCCTAGTTAATGTTCGCAAAAAAAATAAATAAATAAAATAACGGACCTCATTTTTATCCACCCCTGCATGCCATCTATCCTATATTTCAGCAAAGTTCACTGTCATTTGACTAATATTCACACGCCGAATTAAAAAAATATATACATACCAGTATCGGGAAAAAAATATATAAGATAGATGGCACTTAGGGTTCGGTTAAAGTTATGTCCGCCATTTTTTATTCTATCGGGAAAAAACAGAAATAACATTTTCATAGCACTCCTGATTTGTGTCATTTGAGATTTCTATCATTTTTCGTACAGTCATATTTCTGTTCATTGAAGCGTGGCTAAAGAAGTAAACATCATGTAGTTTTATAAAATAATACTATTCTATTTCCATAGTGTGTGTTATGCGGTTTATCTATGTGATATGTCTTCTTGTAAGGTTGAAACAGGCGGAATAATGATAAGTAAATGAAGTACTATATTGAAAATCCAAAAGCTTGAGAGTTGTATGTGTTCGATCAACTTAAAATAGCTGAGTGTATTTCACGGCAATTTTTCACATTGCATGGTTATGACCATATGGCATGATAAATTCTTTACATAACTATGGTTATGACCATGGTTATGTAAATAATTTATCATGCCATATTTTTTAATCTGAATGATAACTACTGGTTATAATTCATATCTAATATCAACAATAGAATGATCTCAGCAACATCCAAGCAATAGGATCCCCAAATTAATATTTGTTATAATGCCTTTGACTGCCTTAAATGTTCCAGAACCTGAGAGAAAAGTTGTACCAGAAGAAAATGAAGTGTCAAACAGTCCTCCTCCAATCCAAAATGCTCCTTTGAGTAGTGATGAAGTAGATAGTGACACAGAAGAGTTTGACCATAATGGGTAACAAGCACCACACTTTTTAACATTTTTGAAGTTTTTAATATATTACATTTCTGTAAAAAATTTATAAAGACACAATTTTTTTTTAATTTGAATTTTTTTTTTAATAAACCTAAAATTGTGTGTTTTATTAGGCACTCTAAAAAGGATTATCAAAAATATTTAAAAAGGGATGGATGACTGTAAAGGCTAACGATTAAAATGCTTAGACTTAAGATACCTTTTCAACCCACAACAAAAAAAATTCGTACAGAACTGTGTTGTAATGAACAGGTCCGCATGGGTGTAATAAAATAGTGTGAACACTGTTAACCAGGATAAAGTTTTCAAAAATCTAAAGTCAGGCTAGTTTTTCTTACTTTGTTGTTTTCTTAACAAGTGTATTTATTCTTAAGTACAATATATGGTACAATTTTTATTGTATTCTTTTTAGTTATCAACTACTGCCATTAGCAGAAGATCTTGATATTAGTTCTGAGGATGAAGAAGTGACAAACCAAGACTTCCATGAAGAAACACCACGAGAAATAGTTGTTAATGCAGGTATATTATATAAATTGGGCTGGTGTTCAGTACATTTTTACTTAAAATGTGTTTTGAAATAACAAAAAAAAATAGAGACCATTTCTCACGCCATTTTAAAACGTCGTAAAGTGCTGTGCGCGTTGGTCAAGAAAAGTTAACATGTTCTAATATCCACCAGCCATGCACTTTCTATATGTATGCGCAACTCTGTGCGCTTTACAAAACCCTGCAAATTGTACTGTGCCATACATAGCATTATTTCGAAACAACTACTATGCTGTACTGCAAGTTTATTCACTAATTCGCTTGGTTGGCCATAAAATATACAAATTTAATAATAATACAGTTTAATAATATATAATAAGATTAGACAGGACTTAAGCTGAGCAGAACAAATCAGAACTCATGTTTATCTATAATAAACTCTTAATAACGTTAAAAAGTAATAATATAAAAAATGTTATTGTAACTTACAATGACACTAGGCGATGATTTAAACCTAAAATAAAAAGGTGACTCAAATAGAATCTCAAACATGAAATAACTAGGCTCCAATCGTAATATCAAATAACTGGCTTGAGGGTGTACCAAGGTGTGCAATTAAACTTGGTGCTGTAGTGTATGACAAGTTCTGAGCACTATCAGTACTCTTATTTAAAACTAATTTTGTTTAGATCTTGTTCGCAAATCGATGAAAAGCATATCTCTGAATGAATCAAATATTCCAACTTGGGCCAAAACAATGTCAGATGAGGACTGGAACCAATATGTGAAAAGAGCAATTTCAACACATTCTGATAATGCAATTGGCCAAACAAGCAAAGAATATGAATCATCAAACAAATAACTGACAAATGATGCCTTCTTTAAAATCCATATAGTTATTCACAGTTGAGGCTTTAGATTTTTAGAATGACATCAAGATAAAATGAAGCATTGTTTTAATTATACACAGTTCAAAAACAAACATTCATTTTAACAGACAGGGTTGCAACAAAATATTTAAATCTTCAAGTCTTTGAATTGATTTATGTGTGAAAAGTTTTTTTGAAAACCCATGTTTGTCAAAAAGTCTTTAAATTTTATTTATGAATGCCTTACACCAGTGCTTCTCAACCTTTTTTCGAGGCGACCCAAATATTAAGCAACTATGACAACTAAGCTTTGGCGACCCAATATTTTTCTTGTAAGCGAACAAAACATAGGCATTAGCATAAAGAATTTCGAATTTTAATAATAAGACACTATTTTTATTTCTTCCTTAATTTTCTTAATTGAGAAATTTTGAAATCTCAATTAGTATAAACATGTGAGCTACTGCGGTCGGCGACCCAACCAAATCAAACAGCGACCCAATTTTGGGTCGCGACCCATAGGTTGAGAAGCACTGGCTTATACCATACGTCTAGAGTTCCCAAACTGGGGTCCGCGGACCAAATGGGGTACGTACAGCAGTTTCAGAGGGCCCGCAAGGAGAATTAGTCTTTTAAGTTTTTAAACATTATCTGTCATCTTTATTGTCTTTAGTTATGTTTTATTATTCGATCATAGCGTGTTTTATGATGTCTATTGTGACATCATAAAGCATCTATTATGCTGTACTACCTGCTATCAGCGAATCGTTCGCATTAGTAGAACAGGGTGGTCCCAACCCAGTTGCAATTTTAGCCAAATTGATCTGGTTAATTAAACCTTTTTTGCGCGAAATGATAACGTCTTTGTAATTTAGCGAATGTGTAGTATGCAACATTTCGCTTGCGCGAACATTCTACGCTTATATAATACAGTCTTCTAATTAAAATTTTTGTCAAATACGCAAGTTTTTCGCGCTTCGCGCACACCATTTTTCCCAGTCTCCTAACATTCGATTTTATTTTCGCACAAGTTCGACGACAGAAGCAAGTTTCTGGAGCTTATATGTCTTTCGATGTTACTTTGTGACGTTATCTTTAAACATTTCATGCCCCGACCAAACGAAAAGCATTGATCCGCTCCTGGTACGCATGTAGCCTACTTGATGTGGCCCGCAAAGAATATGCAAGAAATATTGTGGCCCGCGATGCTGTCAACCTTGGACCACCCTGGTTTAGAACATGGTCCATTGTGTTTTTTGCCGTTATTGTTTGTCTCTCGTGTATATTTATTTTTGCACCTATAGTTGCAATGATATTGCCCTGAAGAAGATCGCCTGAATAGATGGTCAAAACGTTTGTACTAATACTTTTTTTGCGGGAAGAACAATTTTACAATTGATTATTCAAGAGCTGTGGAGTCGGTTAAAAATAACGCGAGTCCGACTCCGGCTAAAAAAATAAACCAGAGTCCGACTGCGGTCAAATGTACGATTGTGTCGAGTCCCGAGTCCGGCGCTAAGTTTACAGCTTGTATTCCGCCAATTTTCGTAACTAAAAGAACGTGGACATTCAGCAATCCACTTATAGGGGTGTCATATAATTCATTCAATCACAATACATGTTTGGAAAATATTCCACCATATGCTATTCCATCTTTGCGATTTCCAGTTGGCGGCCATATCAGTTTAAAAATTTGGTACTGCGCATGTGCATGTCGGACTTTGGACTCGGGTAGTTTTACGTGGTCTTACTCGAGTCTAGAGTCCAACTTGAGCAAAAACAAATCGACTCCTGGAGTCCCTAGTCCGACTCCGCAGCACTGATTTGTACTTGTGTGGATCATGCCATTTATACTGTTTTTTTATTCAAAACATATTTCAAGCATGTCACTTTTAGGTTTTGAAAAGCTAGTAATTGTTTTTAAAAAGTCTTTGATTATTTTAAATAAAATTATGTACCAACCCAGAAGGCTAGAGCAGTGGTTCTCAAAGTGAGCTACTTGGCTCCCTTAGGGAGGAATTTTTAAATTTGGGGAGGAAATTTGTTCCAGGGAGGAAAAATGGATAAAAATAGAAGTTATTTAATCGTTAAATCTAACAAAAAGCTTATTTAACTGTAATGATTGGTGTTGTAAAAGTCTATTAGGCCTATAATCTAAGATTCTAAGTCCATTTAATACGTTTTTAACATATAGCCCCTAGTCATATGTTGGCAAAAAATGTAAAATTGAACAGGGTTGTTTATTTTGTTCTCGTTTAAAGGACAGGACATGCTATGCACCAAAAATGAATTAGGTAAGTTTGCACAACTTTGATTACGGAGTTCCGTTGAAAGAAACGGCCTTTTGGATTTCAAGAGAATCTCTCAAATGGGATAACAGTCTCGAAACACAAATAGGATTCGCGCAAAGCGCCGAAAATTTGCTACTATATGTGTAGGTAATAAAAAAGAAATATAATAAGTTAGGAAATCGGCTGTGACTGTGTGCAGTATTATTCAAACCATGCTGAGAAATGATGGCTTAGGTTTTTCTGCAAGCAAATTGTTTCATAAAAAGAGCCATATATGGCTCGCCAGCCATAGGTTCCCGACCTTTGCATTAGAGAAATATACACCAATGCAGGCATTTTAGCTACATAGGTATTATATCAATACCTACGTTATACGTTCAAACAAACTTAACTTTCAGACGTATATCGCATCTAAATTACATCGAAGTAACAAATAAAAAAGGTAGAATACCGTACCGGTACCTTGTGATTTTTCTGGGGAGGAATTCATAGTATTTGGGCTTGCAAGGGAGGAATTCGAAAAAAACTTTGAGAACCACTGGGCTAGAGCAAACCAACCAACATAAAAACATGACTAACTTTTTCATTAAATGACAATTGTTCCAAATGTTGAACCCAATGTCACTCAGTATCTTTTTGTTAAACATTTACTATACTTGGTTTTTTTAATCTAGCTCAGTGGTTCTCAACCTTTTTTCTTTCTTGGCCCATTTTCGTTGCACAAAAATCCTGTGGCCCAATAAATTTTTATGAAAGAACAAACTATAAAAAAGGTTTAGAACAAAAAATAGCGGAGCATATAGCACAAATTATTTATTTAACCGTGTGAGGTACTTGCTTCAACAATAAAATTACGTTAATTTACTTTCCTTCTTAATTCCTCCCCAAGCCATTAATTATTCCTGTTAAATCAGGTATAGTGAAACAAATGAAACTAAATTCTTTAAAAAATCTAGTTTTGTTAAATTGGTCTGTGGCCCACCTAAAATGTTTCCATGGCTCACTGGTTGAGAACCGCTGATCTAGATGCTAAACTATAGCAACTTAAAGTAAACAACAGGGATCGACCAAACGGGATGTAAAAAGTTAAACGTATTTAACTTTGACGCTACTCGGCATTGCCCATGTTAAATATGGTAGCCTATTTGCAATTCTGCCTAATACTTATAGTCGCCTTAAACTCGGTATGATAAAAAATATTGCTTGGACTACTGTCCATGTCCCCGCGATGTAAAGCAATTAGGGCTGAAATAAGCGCGATAATTTGTAAAATCCACCAGAATTTAGCATGGTTCAACAACATATACGAGGATCCATCAATAGCTGTGGTCTGTACACCGAAAGTCATTGCAAACTCGCCGAATCTGCAAGCAGGGCAGGCTAGAAAAACAACTAGCCTGCAGTGAGGTTCGACCTCACGACCTTCGGTCAAGACAGGATCGCCTCTCTACCAACTAAGCTACATGGGCTCAACCATACGCCCTTAATTTTAACACCAACCCATTTTCTAACCCCACCCATTACCCACCAATAAACCCAAAGAGGACCAATAATCCGGTGTCAAAACAGCGGCGCCCTCACGGCGACGGTCACATTAGGACTAGGGCGTCCAAACGTAGTCACCAAAAAGGCCGATGCCAGACCGATGGCCCCCGATCGTCCCATATCCTCTACCCACAGGTTCAGGCGTTATTTTGGACATTTAGGCTTTATTCCGACGAATTCAGGATTTATTCCGATAATTTAGGCCTTGTTCCGATGAATTTAGGCCTTATTCAAATGAAAGCCGTAAATCGTAATCGTTGGTCAAAAAGCAACTTCAGAAGGGCTAGATCTCAGTTGCTAACACACATATGTGTGCATGTTTCATTGAATAAATAATTTGGTACTGCGGATCAATTGAATTGCTTGTCTCTGAGCCTGCATAGCTCAGTTGGTAGAGCGACGGTCCCGGCTTGACCGGAGGTCGTGAGTTCCAACCTCACTGCAGGCTAGTTGTTTTTCTAGCCTGCACTGCTTGCATCATAGATCAACAGATTCGGTGAGTCTGCAATGGCTTTTAACAGATTCGGTGAGTCTGCAATGGCTTTCGGTGTACTAATTATACGTAAGCCGTAGGCCTAATCGTTGGTCAAAAAGCAACTTCAGAAGGGCTAGATCTCAGTTGCTAACACAAAATTTAGGCCTTATTTAGACGATTTTTATATTTAGGCCTTATTTAGACGATTTTCATATTTAGGCCTTATTTAGACGATTTTCATCTTATGCTGTACTGCAGTGGTCGGCAATCGCCGGTCCGCCGACCGGTACCGCTTCGCGAGGATTTCATTACCGGTCCGTAGCGGGGTATCCAGATGATATTTTGATCAAAACCCGATTTTTTTATTGTAAAATCAACTCCTCGTATGTACAATATATTGAAAACGGGACATATATAATGCTTTTTTGATGTTCAAGTGTGCTCACCTCAAAGTGCAATAGAATCAAATCATGCAAACAATATTTATAAACAATGTTGTTGTTCAGACCAGAAATTTTCGAAAAAACGCATGCATTTTAATTAGGACATTGGAAAAAGTTGTTATAAATTTCCTTTACTGAACATTTGGTGTTTTTAAGGCCGGTCCGCGACAAAATTTCAGCTTTAAACCGGTCCGCAGTGTAAAAAAGGTTGCCGACCCCTGCTGTACTGGATATTACTGCGTATTTGGCTGTATTATGTCGTTGGTCTTATGGTTTTATAGATGTTTCTGCTTTAGGTATTGTTGCTTTTTAGGTTATTGTGTGTTCCCGGTACTGCATTAGGTATTAGTCCTATTTGGCCTTATTTCGAATTGTGTTTTATTCTGACGTTGGTGTTGTTCCTATCTCGGTCTTATGGCTGGAGTTCTAAACAACGTCCCATAATAAAATGATTTATTGATTTGATCTATAAGCAGGAAAGGTTTCGCAAAAACGTATGCATTTTAATTAGTTTTAGCCTCTATAACAGGGGCTTATTTTCCTTAAAATACATAGGCTAAGCCAAGCGAAAACAATGACCAGTTTCTACATCTTTGGTTGTATCGTAAACACTTCTTTCAGGAACGGATCTAATCATGATCCTGCGAAATTCGATTTTTAGCCTGTTTGAAATACTAAAACGAAAATTGTTTTTGCGCTTCGCGCGAATCTCATCTGTCTTTCTCGTATGTTCCATGTGATTTTTTGGCAGCTTTACAGACAATAGCGTCCTATGCACTGTGGCACTCTCTTCAACGAAAGTTTAACAAACTTAGCCTTATATTTATATATATTTTTGCGCTTCGGTCGAAAGTATTCCGTCTTTAAAATATGAATAAAATACCGACTGTTTGTAAACACTGAAGTATACCGATTCACATTTTGTCAACCTAATTTAGTTGATGTTATGTGTTTCTCCTGATTTATATGGTCTTTGCAATATGGCCGTTGTACCGCAAGTAACACATGGGTAACTTAAATCCTCAAAAAACAGAGTTTTTTGTGCGAAATTTATTTTGGGTCTACGCGCCCCACAACTTGAGTAACGCCAATATATCAAGCAATGTACATTTTTTATCTGTGCTCAGGGCGTCAAGCCTCCTCTAAAGCCAAATTAAATTTTGCATTTTAAAACAAATGTATAGTCGCAATTTTTACGCGCTTCGCACGACATCTTGTGGCCTTCTTTAAATTTGACTTAAATTGCACATTCTGGAACAACTCTAAACGTAAAAACAAGTTCGTTAGTTTATTTTTTTATACCGTCAGATTATGACGTTATATTGCGTGTAAACAAAAAAAAAAAAAAAAATGTACATTTTTTTTACTTAATAGGCAGCTTATTTTCGCGGTTCCCTAGGTAGTATGGCCTATTTTCACCAAAATAAGACATATTTTTAAGCTTTGTAGTGATGTACGAGCTCATGGCGCCATATAATAAATATTTCAAAAACATTGTAAAATTCGTTTCGCGCACTCGCGCAAAGCGGCGTTTTTCAGATTTGCAGAGACGGCTTAAGTGACCGTACGCTGACCTTTTTTTTTAATGTAACAAAAACAATAAATTAAAAAAAAATACCGGTGTACCAAAAAATCGCGCTCGCTTCGCTCGCCAGGTGTGCCCCAAATGGTTAACAAACACTAAAATAGATTAACTATAAAAGTTATCGCGTATTCTCAAAGTAATTTTATTACACTTTTTAATAGTAGTAGGGGGATGACGACGTATGGACTCGAATTTTAAACCAAGTAAACGCTTTTTTTAGCGAATTTGCGCCAAGACTTTACTGCCCCACGTTTTTAAAGTGCAAAAAAATCGGAGGCCCACCTGATTCACAATTGTTATAAAGTTGTAACAATACAAATTCTCATTTAACATATGTTGTGCGGCCCGCAGAGACCTATCTGAGTTTGATTTTGGCTCGCGACTACTACACAAATGTTGCCGACCCTTGTGTAAGGATTTGAATAACCTATATTAGGATTAACTCTGCATAGAGTTTTGCTCATTTCAGCAACCTTATTTGGCAAAAACCAACTACAGTAACTTAAAAATTGAGAGAAATGTCATGATAGAACCACAGCTGACCGCAGCAGACAACACTATGGTTTTATTGCGACGTGGCCTCGGCGCTTTCGGTGGCATGTGCGGTTGCTCTCGACTTTTCGGGAAAAAGCAAGATGTGTAGACATTAGACATGGTAGCGTCTTTCAGCGATATTCTTCATACCGGGTCACACTAGCAAACCGGCCAACTGTAGAGGCTAACCTTATCACTTTTTGTGCTTTGAAAAGGTCTGATTTTCGCGTTATTTTCCAGGAGTTCGTTTATTCGGCCAGCCGATGTTATTTTTAACTGAATTATGACGCCACGCAATGGAATACTTTTGTGACGTCATATCTGAAAAAAATTCATGGCCCTCCCCAAACTAAAATCCTAGATCCGCGCCTGCACCCCTGCTCTATAAATATAACAGAAAAAAAGCCTAAAGGCCTAATGATTTTTCTGACATCAAACCACCTTGAAAAAAAGCCAGATTTTGGAAATTTGTTGCAAAAAAGGCAATCTGGCATCCTTGTACGTGTCGTATGTCTAAAGCGTTTCGCGCACTATTGAAATCAGGCAACTTAATTGCGTCATCAAGGTGTTGCGATTTTCTACCGTCGAACACTTACTTTTAAACAGTCGTAGCCTCCTAATAATCGCCGTTTTTAGCGTCTATGATACACGAAACGTAAATTTTTTAGGCTTCGCCCGTACCCGCTATTTTTTTCTCTTTGGTTATTAGTTCGGGTTGGCTGATTAGCAAGTGTGTAATCAACAATTGACATCGCTCTTGCCAGGGTTGCCAGTTAGGATTTTTTAAAGCCAAATTTGAAAATTTAGGCTTTTTTGAACCTCTTTGGATTTTATTTTTCAAACGAAAAAATCCAAATGAAATTTGGCTTTTTTAGGATTTTTTGTTTTATTTAAAAATGTAATGGGTGTTATGTTAAGAAGATATCAAACTAACACAAAAAGAGAAACATTTCAAAAAAATTTTACAAAAAGCGACAAAAAATTGCCATAAAAAGAAAAATTTAATGTACAACCATAACCATTTATTGCAATTTTTTATTAATTCAAGGAAAAACAGACTTGTTATAGTTTGTAGTAGATTTGGCTTTTTTATTTGTGCCATCTGGCAACCCTGGCTCTTGCTAAAAACGTCGAGTTTGGCGCAGCTAATCTGTTCGCTGTCTGCCCTAATTCCCGATATTGGTGTAACAACGGCATTTTTTTTAATTGAAGCAGTTTCATAAAAGGTGGTCTAACTATGACTGTCTTGCGCGTTTTAAAGTCGCCATTTTTTAGAAAGTTTAGATTTTTGTGATGTTGGCACACCGACCCTGAATTAGAGAATGTGCTATGGTCCCCCTATATCTCTCGGAAACGACCCCTGTTGTATTTCTTTAGACCCCAACATAGAGCAAATGTTTATGTCAAAAAAATGCTGCTGTCATACCTACTATTTATTAAGTAACAAATTTAGAGGACCACTTCTGAGACTTTGGTTGGCTACATAGCAGATATAGGTGTACTTTTTGATAGTGTTAAACAGTCGGTGTTAACCACGAAACAACAACAAACTAAACAAAAAACAATTTGACAACTTTTAAAACAGAGTGCAAATAGTTTGATACAGTGCTCCTTTCTTCCGCACAATACCCTAAAATGCAGTATTTGTAAAAGATTCGACTGTAATTTTCAAAAAGTTTGCCAAATTCAGTAGTTTCTCAAATATTCTGTTACGTCACAAGCGACTTGAAACAATGGCTTTTTGCCAGGGCAATGTTTTTTTTTACATATTCGTTCAATGTATTTTGTCGGGAACGACAGAAATTTATGGCAGAAGCAACAGCTATGTTTTTTATTCAAATCGACTCGAAACTGTTTGCGCCCTTTAATGGGTTGTTCGGCATTACGTTCGAACCAGAGCAGCCTGTGAATGCTTTCCAGAAATGTTTCTACTTAATGGTCCCGGACTCATTGGAAAAACAGAAGACCAATCAGGCTATTAACATCGCTATGTTGTTGGTCAGTGTGATGGTGGTTATCGCGCTCTTCGAGGGTGGATGTTTTCTTGTACAAAGGTAAAAATATTTCAAGTTAGCAAACGTGTATCTTTGCATGTCTGTGTTTAGATAGCCGTATAATTTAACATAATCGACACTTAAGTTTGAATAGCGATATTTTAGTTGCAACGTTGTTTAGGTTTGTATCCTTTCTACGAGGAATTGTGCATTCCAGGAACGCTGCATTTAAAAAAGGCTTGAAGGTAATGCATAAGTTACACCAGTTTCTCAATTGTTTGTTCGGAATAGCTATTTTTATTAGGTTAAGTTTCCATAAAAAAGTAAAAACAAAATGGTGCAGTTGTAGTTCGCGGCTTAACTTTTTAATACGATGTTTGCTAGCTAGCCTACTAAAAATAAACGTTATCTACTAGGACAGGGTGGTCCAAACCCAGGCCCGCGGGCCACATGTGACCCGCGACATCATTGTTCATGGCCCGCCAAGCACTGTTGAATTATTGTAATGCGTATAGTTGAGGGTTTAATCAAAGAAATATAAGTGACCAACGATCAGCAAGCATACTGCAATTGTTTGGTTATGATTACATTTTTTCCGGTTACACTATTATATAAACCAGATTACTATCGCTTATCAAGTTCGAATCCAGGGGGTGACAAAGAACGCCTAATTTTTATGATGTATTAGACCGGTTTGAAAGTCGCACTACGTCTTAAGTTATATTTGCTTTTTGTTTTCCGTCTTTAAATGAGCATAACATAAAAATACAGCCCAATATAAATTACTATTTCTGCCACTTCAAAGTAAATGAACGATAAAATATATGCCGCGCTTCTGGAAAGTATTGTTTTACAGCAGTGGTTCTCAACCGGGGTGCCCTGGTACTCTATAGGGCGCCATTTTAGACGCTCAAGGGTGCCAAAACATATGTCAAATTCTTCAGGATTTAAATTTTTGCTAACAATTTTTTGTGTAGGATAAAAATTCCAAAAATGGGTTTTGTAAACCTTGTTGTAAAGGTGCTGTTGCAATCTCGTATTGTAACGTTACAATTACCCACTCAGCAAAAATACGAGCAAGGGTGTCGCGAACTATTTAAAATTTCCGTAGTGGGCCGCAAGCCAAAAAAGGTTTTACAGGTTTTCACTATGACTAAAGACTGACGCTCTCCGTGATGCAATTTTAGCCAAATTAATCTAGTTAAAAAAATTCTACGCTTATAAATGCAGTAAGCTTCTTCTAAATTGAAATTTTGTCAAATACGCAATTTTTTTCGCGCTTTGCGCGCACCTTTTTGCCAGTCTCGTTGTCACTCGATTCCATTTGCGCACAAGTTCAACGATAGTAGCAAGTTTGTGGACCTTATATTATATGTCCATCGACGTTACTTTTTGACGATGCTTTGCGGCGTCATCGTTAAACTTTTCATACCCCGACCAAACGAAAATGTAGCTTGCTTTATGTGGCCCGCCAAGAGTATGCAACAAATATTGTGGCCCGCGATGCTGTCAACCTTGGACCGCCCTGTAGTAGAATATGCGACTCATTTAACCTGTCGGCCACATTTCATATCATAATTCATAAGGTATGACAAACACAATACGGCACAAACTAAGCAAATCCTAATGTCGGCTTGTAAAAAGTGCTGAAAATAACCCTAATGTCGGTCGTGCTTTGTCGGTCTCGAATACCTCTTCATATTTTAATAGTCTTACTTTTAATGACAGAATTTACGTCAATTAAACTTGCTTTATTCGGAAATCGCTATATTTATGAACGAGGCAAACATTTATTTTAATTTTAAAGAACTTTAATTAACCCTTTGCTATGGCTAACATTTCAATTTAGGAATGTTATTTTTAGGTTAACGGTTAGTTCTTAAGTTTGTTAATTTATGTCTGCAATATTTTTTCTACCAAGATTTCAAGCAACCCAAATAACGATAAGATACTGACGCAGTGAAGTCCATTACCAAACCGGCTGTGAAACTTCCATACGAACCGCCGTTCCTGTTACCTGCTGACATGCTTGTGTTTCGTCAGACAGGATTCCCGACAAATGACCACGCGTGAATTTGATCATCACCTCCGACATGTTTGAAATTTTCTTGGTTCGCTTGGAAAGGAATGTCTCGACCAAGACCAATGCTCTTCTGACTAAACGAAGGCAGTGTAGGGTACAGAATCGTTTAGCCCAGTCACCAGTAGGTTCATCGGTTGTCCCTATCTAAATCACCGCAGCAGGTCTTCGTTCACTGCACGATTCAACCTGTCAAATCGTCCGTAAAACATCCATTTACCCAAACCTTCTCAACCCCGACGATTAACTCTGTAAGGACACACGTCTGTATCCAGAAGCAAACCCGAAATCCTTCCTATCTCTATTCAGACTAAATCTTTAAAATCCCTATCCGTCGCCAGCCAAACTTTGCAGTTTTTGGCAACAACAATTCCAACACAGACCATCAGAAAATGTTTTATGCCCGCCCACATCCAAACCGTAAATCCGATCCTAAGTCAATTCCAACCCAAACTTCCCAATCCTTTGTTAAAGATTCCTTTCCCCTAAACACGAATACTGGCTTTAGAAATGGTCCAAAAGGAAGCACCCTTATGTGAAAATTCCGAAATTCACTAATGACGATATTTTTAAAGCAATTAACAAATTTCCAAATGAAGAAAGCGTTAGAACAACTCCCACCGAAGAAGATTGGGAGAGGTACTACCAAGAGGAGTTGGCGGAAAAGGCGAACGAGGACGCACAGCGACTGACAAAGACGGCAGATTGCAAAAGACAGGACATAAATTCCTTCCGTTCAAATCCCGGAGACACAACAAACAAAGATACCCTTCTTGAAGTTGATGACATTATGAAAGCTATTAGTCAACTACCAAAGAAAAAAAGCGTTCGCCAGTCTCCCACTGAACAAGACTGGGAGCGGTACTACCAAGATGAGTTGGCGGAGCAGGCGAAAGAGGACGCACAACGGCTGGCGAAGAAGGCAGCTTCTAAAAAATTAACTGTAGACAGATCTTCCTTTCCGTAAAAACTTAGGGAAACAACCAAGACAAAAAAACTTGCTTCTGCTGGATGTCACTCCAAACTGCGGACACCAAACACAATCAAAACAGCGATGAAATTGAGTACCTCTAAGTTGCCAGCTGCACCTAGCTCTCATAAAGCATTCGATGGTTCTCCTTTTTAAACTTTGGCCACCAAAAAGACTTAAGGCACCATACAAGATTGATTCTTCCACGAAACTTCGTGCGCCGATCAACCATAGGGCTCAAATTGTGGTAAAGAACCAATCGAAACTACGAACGGTGTCCAAGCGTTGTGGATCCAATCATCAGATTACACCGAAAGAATTGAGTGATGGGCTTAATATGGTGCCTAAGATTAGGTCGTCTCACGTTTCAGAGTCTCCAAGTTTCCATGTACCAAAAATGGATAGGAAAAAAGAGGAAGATTGGATGACAAGCATGCAGAGAGCCTTGACAAGGGAGAAGTTGGTCAGGATCCAAGATGACCCTGAGCATCGCTGCACCTCATCCTCGGTCGTCGGCAAGATGAGGAAGCCGACAAGGATGCGGAAGAGAATCTTGGAAAAGGTTGATTTTCTAAATGAAATAAAGGAACTGGCGGAACCTTTCGACCTCGTCCCGTGCAATAAAGGTAAAACATTTTCATACATTAGTGCTGATTAAATATTTGTATTAAACAATTTTTTGATTTACAGCCATACGAGGTTTTTCGATCTGGAACCACAACTACTGGATTTCGTTGACGAGTTTACCGACGACCTGCCACTGATTACAAACGAAGATATCCTCCAGTTATGCGATCGAACACCGCACCTATGCAGGATGAGTGACGCAGAGGAACATGAGGTGGAAGCTTGGCTGCAACCTTGCAAGATCCCCGACCAATTGCAAGTCAATCCACTTGTGTTTTGAGTGATTTTGAGATATTCATCTATAAATCATTTTCATCTATCAACCATTCGGCCGGCGCCGAAAAGAGTTCATTGTTTTGTATTTCATGACCTTTTTCAATAAATGTAATATATATTTTAAGTCGGTAGGCTGTCGTTCTGTTCATTGATAAAGAATTAACGTAGGGGACGAAAAAAATTTCAACAGAATATTTTTGGTTGTTACACCACGGGAAAAGTGACAGGAACTCCACCAAAAAGTTCCCGAAAAAATAGCGTGTTTTATACATCGTCCACATTTGGTAAAGGCTAAAAATTTAAAATGATTGAAACCTTAAAAATTGGTCTCGCATGATTGGTGCTTTATTGCCTTTTTTACTAACTAAAAGAACGTAAAGAAAGTGAAATGTAAAGTAAGCGGTGAATGTGCATCCTTTTCTTCCCATTGGCCAAAAAGTAGGCCGGAAATGCATGAAATATCAGTATATGTCTGCCGATCTCCCATAAGGATGCGGTGCCGCCACTTGGAGGTAGGGCCAGAGTTGAACTGCGCATCGGAAGAAGGTTAACTATTTAACCTTTTTGGCTATGGTGCAGTGTTTATATCAGTGTAAATGTAAGTAATACTTTTAGTATTTTACTGCCCCATAAATCCCAGTGTTACCCAGGGAAAACTGGCAGGATAAGTGAGGAATAGCGCAGCACAAACACTAGGTTATAAAGTACAGCAGTAAAATAAACGGCGTTCTTTACGCTTCGATTTACGTGGATGCACATCAGTTGGGTTGTCACAGTCGTATATTAAAGAATATACTGAATATAACAAAAAAATCTAACATACCAAGACAACAAAGCTAGTTTATGACGGTATTACAGCGGTATTACAGCGTTAAACAGGTAGTATAGGTCTATTCTATAGTTTTGTACGTTAAATATATCCTTATTTTGATAAAATGGTGTAATTTAATGGTAAGTGTAATTGAAATGAGCTGCGGGTTGGGTTAAATTCAATTGCTTGGCGTGCCGGATGCCGCCGGCCGGTTTCATTAAGTTCAATAATGCCTAAATGGGAGCCATTCTTTGCGGCAAAATAGGCTTAAAGTTTGCATAAAAAACGTTGTAAAAATTTCCTTTACTGAACTTTTTTTTAAGTTAGACTGGTGGATGCTTTTGCTCCTTTTACAGAGTCCTGAATAACTTTAGTTTGTTTTATTTCTTGAACACAGTGACCAATTCCGGATTAAATTTCAAATTCCTGAACGAGTGTATCCACGTAGTGCACCGCCTTCCCCGTATATAATGACATAAATTCTTGGCGGCACATGTGAATCGAGTGCTTTCGAGAGCGATTTGGCAGCGGGAAAACGTATTTGGTCTAAACATTACGCCACCAATTAAATACCGCTTCCACACAGTCCGTATGCCTATCTTTATTCCAAATGGGTCGTATCCTCCAGTCTTTTTTGTAGGTTTATTGAACTAATTTCAAACAGAGTCAGCGAAAAGGGATAAGCATTTAAGTTGTTTACACCGGGAACCACCAGACCGTGACCTAGTGCCACTACTGGTCCGTAAGTTCGACCCGCAACCGCTCTTACGAAATGGGCAGGAGACCATTTTCCATATTTTTAGCTATTGTAATCACGTAAATGCGAAAACATTTTCGCGCTTAGCGCAAATCTTGTTCCTGCATTTTAAAGAAATCTTTTCAAATAATAAGCGTTATGCCAACCCCAAAATATATGTAAGGTGTGACGTCATGCTGAGTAAACCGCTTCTTTGACAGGTTCGGTTAAGGTTCTTTCAAAATATTTTGTTCGGTTCTGGTAGGAGCCGTGTGCGATGAGTAGGCTATTTAGCAAAGCAATTTCATTCAAGATTTGTGAAACTGTTTAAAACTTTTAGCAAGTAAAGTTAAACTTGTTTTTAATCCTTTTGTAGCATGGGTTAAATTAAAACACCCGATTATTACTGCCCCATCCCCATGTGAAAATTTTGACTTGAATCTTGTTTATTTTTTGAGATATGAGAAATCTTGTTTATTTTTTAGATATACTTATGTTTTTTTTAGCCCAATTTAAGATTTTCAACGTTTATAAATTTTTGAACAAATATTAATCACATAACGCTGAATAACTAGCGGTCAAGTCATGGCTCATTTTGAAGAGTAGACTCGTAGGTATCACCCTATGCGAGTCACTTCAAGCACATTTAAATGTTAAGGCCGAATATGACTGAATATTAATATTGATTTTTTTTAAGTCTGATTGCTGGCTAAGTTAGGTTGCTTTAAGTAATGTGTTAAAAATTCTGATCGATATCTTGTTAACTTCCGGAGATATTACATGATGAAATTTCAAGCAACATTTCTCTTTGGTTTGAAACAACGATCATGTTCGTCAACGATTGGGCTTGATCAAATATGGCAACCCTATCTAACAACGAGATTCTTAAGTTTAGGTAGATTGATGTATGGTATCTCAAACAAACTAATATATTTTTTTACCAAACTACTGTTAACATGGTAAAAGTAAGCACCATACATATTAAACAGTGTAAATAAACAGTGCATTAAAATCAAACTACTAAAAGTCTACCAAACACTAAAAATACAACTAAAATAATATAAACAAAGTAAACACAAAGCACAGTGCAAAGATTGAACATCACAATGATAATAATTCATACCTGTTTGTAATAAACTAACTTAAAAATGTCCCTACTCTTTATCGGTTTGTCTGATTTGATTTTGTAAACGCAATAAGGCAATGTAGATTACCACCCCTCTTCTTCGTCTTTCTCTGCTGTATCCCTTTGTGAGGTTGTCGAATGTCAAAAAATGCTGGTCCTTCCATTTGTAAATCCTGCAAAATCTCAGACCACCTGTGAATCATCATTGTAATTATATAAAAATTATATGTAAGGTAAATCCATTCTTAATATGTTGTGAAAATGGTACATAGAACATTTGAGGTTTACATGACAAATAAAATAGCCAAGTATCTAGGCCCTTTTAAACCTCATATTGGGTAAAATATTGCTAAATTGACTGAATAACAGTGCAAACACTGCAGAGTGTTTTGTTGTGTATGCAGCACACATAACACACTACAATATTTTTTGGGATTTACGAAAGTACGGTACAAATATCAGCAACTTCTGGTGTGCTATTATCCACAACTATCTTGGGGGGCATGTGAATAACATATTGTAGATCACTGACTGCTGCATGTCAGGTGAATCGTTATAAAAAGATATCAGCATGTTTATTTTACACCAAAAAAAATTGACCCCCATAACTGATCTGTAGCAATCTAATCATACATAGATTTAAAAAAGGGGGATTAAAAATGAACAGTTTAAGGGAGTGATTTTGCCAACAAAAAGTAAGCCATATTGACAAAAGAGTGTATCTTTGCATGTTGCGCTGCAGGTAAGTTTTCATTCCCAAAATAACTGATCTTTATAAACCACTAATATTTTAAGTGAGATATTATTGATTGAAAGTTAAGATATTTAACGCAAAATTTCTCCTGAGAAACAAAATTAAACAAGTCAAATATTCAGCGAAACAACCATTTGAAATGTTCATCAAAAATTTAATACATTAGGCATTGACTTTTGTTGATTTATTGTTGTTTTTCTGCAAGAGTGTATCAGAAGCAATTAAATTGAGTAATTGGCCCAGTATTTAAAGAACAGAATAGAAAGCAATAAAAAGGAAAAATAGATCTTCAGAAGGTCTGAAAACAACAACCAACTTTTGCTTAAGGGCGGCAGGTAGGGATGTTCAAAGTAAAATCCCAAGGTATTCTAGAATAATAGGTTTCGAATCTAGAATAACGAATCCAGAATAGCGAATCCTAGTATATTTTTATTAAATTATTTAGCCTCGATTTTGTTTGGGGAATGGATTAATCTTTTTCTACCCTACAGGGCCCACAATCACAGCAACAAATCGACCAAACAATTTGCTAACATGTGTACATTATAACAAAAAATCTTTTACATTCTTAACAACTGTCATTTAAAGCAGTTGTATAAACTGTAATACATGTCCACTGTTCAGGTTGTTGCCAAAACTTATATTTTTGCCAATAGTGAGTACAATGCAACACTGCACACAGAACTCTTTAGCAATTCGGTACAGTTTTTAAAGGAAATTGCGAACTCCGCTCCTGACATTACACGTTAGTCGCTCGCCCAATAACGCTTGATTGACACTTAATTATTAGACGAACGTTATCGCCAGAAGCGAAGTAATTGGTCGCCCGAAAAAACGCTGACACTGCACTACCAGGTTACATTAAAGCAAGCACTATAAATTGGTCGCCGCAGCGACATGCCAACTTACCGCACGCGTTTGTACAATTAGGCGCAAACAATCGGCAGTAAAACATTAAATTATATCGGTTCCAATTACCCGAAATAAACGGCAGAATTGGATTCGAATCCCATCTGGATACGAATCCAAGGATTCAATATTCTACTTTGAGCATCCCTAGCGGCAGGTGCAAATAAGGACTCACCCGGAGTGAATTACACTCGCATTGGTAACTGGACGAATGCAAAATCCCAACCCTGATGCTTTCATTTTTGCCTTTACATACTCTACAAACCTTTTACAGTGAATTGGTGGATGTTTTTTGCTTGGCTCTCCAATAAATATCCAAGTCTCATATGATTTAGTAGTGGGAAGAACATCTGTGCTGTCAACTGAGAGAGGTTGTCCATTATCACATTTTCTTGTGTAAGCATCAGTAGGATTCTAAATGTATTTTTTGTGAGAAGTAGACATCACTGCTTTGCTATTTTAAAACAAAATAGATTAAACCAAAACACTGCAGGGTTGTTTCTAAGCAAAAATTTACACACGCCAGCCGGGCGAGCGGCTATGCCCGGACGAAATACCACTTGCCAAATTTGTTGGCACGCCGTCTGCAAATTTCTGTCCTAGCGCGGTCATTTCTTGGGTGATCGTTAACCTGTCAGAGGGTTTCTATACGTAAATATTAGTTTTTATAAAAGCCTGGTCGTTTATTTCTATGCATGAATGAACAACTGAATGAACCATAAAGCAGTTTACGCCTAAAACAATGTCTTTTGCCAAAATTTTTCAAGTCGAAATCAAATAAAATTGCACATAAATCGCTTACAAAGCTTTTTGAAATTGGCCGTTCGGGTATTTTGAAATTTATCTTTCATTTTATCAAAAAAAAATTAGTTTTGATATAAGTTCAAAGTCATTTTAACCGTATTATATCTTTATTAGAGCAATATACAGTAGAAAAAACACGTGATTAACGACGCCTAGGTTATTTAAATCAATGTATTTCTAACAGGTCAAAATTTTGTCAAAATAAATTATTTTCAGGTCAAAATTTCCTATATTTTGTGTCAAAAAATATTCGCCCTACTCAAAACTATTTGCCACTGCAGCAATGACGTCTTTGATTGTTTGCCGGTAAACGATTTTTTAAAACAAGACAAAGAGTCTTTATTACGATCCTACAACGGGACAAAGAATCTTTATTATGAGCTTTGAATGTGACTTTGATTAACCTTATTTTTTCTGTAGTGTTCAATGCATTTGCGCCTTAGTGTTTAAGGAAATAACTGGCGCTAAGTAATATTTCGTTAGTAGTGGTGCTTAACACAAGTTGTCCTACAACAACTAATTAAATATTTTCGCCAAATCCACTCGCCAGTCGGGCGAGTGGGTGTCAATCAGCACTCGCCCTGAGCGATTTGTACTCGCATTGGCGGGCGGGCGGGCGAGTGCTTAATCCCAACCCTGCACTGTTTTGTTAGGTCCAAAAAAGTTTGGTAGGTAATGTGTATATTATAAAAACAAAAACCCTAACAACCCATTTGAATTTAAAATTGTTTCAACCAACCTGAGGGGTTAACTCAAATCCAATGGGACAAAAATAGTGATTTAAACAATGGTAAATAAATGCAGTGTTTTCACTTGCAAGTCCTTTTTTTAGGTGGTCCAGGGCCGAAAAATCTGTCATCAATTTTGTCTGCATGCGTCCTACATTACAATAAAATGATGTATTAATGAACCGAAACACATCAATCACTTTATTATTAGCAATTACCTTTAGGTTTGTACATGTAAAATGCCTTTCCTTGTACACCATGATAAGCACTAAGTTTGCGAAACCAGCGCATAAGTGTGGCATTGCCAGTAAATGGGCCAAACCTGATGTCTTCAAATGGCTGTTCAAAACCAAGCAAGTGTAATGCTTTCTCCTAAAACAGCATGATGTAAATGGTATGGAATTTGCTCACACAAAAGTAAAAAAAACATGCATATCAGTCAATACCTGTGTAATAGGTGGAAGTTTTCCTGTTCCTAAAGAACTGAAAAGGTAATTCCAAACAGATACAACTGAAGAGATTCCACATGACTTCTTATATTGTGGTCGTGATATGCAATACCACCGTCTTAAATCCAAAACCTTGCATGTAGCAACATCAATACAATCAATGCTTGGTCTGTTTAACCTTAATAAAGAAACACAAATTGTTATATATGGTATATTTATGGATTTTAAACTTTGTTTTGCTGTTTGCATTTTAATGAACCACAATTTGTGGTGAAACTCCAAATTTACCACAAACTTTATATTATTATATAAACACAAATCAAACTGTTTTAACAATACCTTTATACTTTCAATAGTTACAGATAAGGTCCATGTTACTTCCGGAAGTATTTTTAGAAATAAACACAATAAGTTTAAACCAAAACACCAAGTTAAAAAACCTTGTTCGTTACAGGAAGAATATGTAATGACATAAATGTTTCTGAGACTTTCAAAGTTTAAGGGGGCTAAAACAAATTGTTATTGTGAAAATTTGCTAATGTGCCTATATGACAAATGCCTGTATACAATCACTCTTACCATTAGACAATGCCTAATTTGAGATTCAGCATAATAAATATGTAATTGTAGATATTATATAAAACCAGGGGCGTATCAAAAGGGGGGGGGGGGTGCCGAATTTTCAACTTAGGAAATTACCTGTTTTTCGGTCTGACGTTAATGACATCGGAAATGTCAAAAAATAGCGATTGTAATGACTTATAAATAATAAAAAAAATCATCAGAAACAGCCAATCAACGTCCAGCATAAGTGAACCTTAAGATCAGTGGTCTCCAACCTGTGGGTCGCGACCCCAAGTGGTAAAATTTTTCTGGGGTCGCCATAACTCACCGTATTTCTGCTGTTTTAGGAAGATTTATGTAGTTTGTCTTCTTTACAATGACGCCATACTAATAAACGTGACTGAGTACATAGAAAAGATAAGCTTATAAAATAGGTGTTTTAAGCTTTTAACAGCTGCTATAGGTTACAAAGATATCAGCGAATAAATATATACTTTTACACTTCGATGCAATTAATTTATCCGACTTTGTCCAATTTTGTGAGTTAACTACTCTTTTCGTTTTCAACCAAATGGCTGAAATTCAGCGCAATGATAATCGCTTGAAGAGCATTACACGAAAGTAGAGAAATACATAATATGCAAAGTGGAGCTGCGTTTTCCAAAACTGGTGGAAACTATATACAGGCACACATCACACCAAATGCAACTTAGTGTTTAAACAAATTGAATTTTTTTGTTCGTTCGTGAGATAAATTCAAATTTATAATTTAAATAAAACTCTAAAATAAATCATTATGGGTGCACCTATGTAGCCACAGTTCTCTGGAAACGTATATAGTTTACGCATATTCTCTCCTGTTACTTAGTTTCAGCCTTATTATATAGGAAAACAAAAAATGGGGTCACAATGTTAATTCTGATTTCAATATATTTAAATTGGGGTTGCTTATTAAAGAGGTTAAAGACCACTGCTTTAGATGCAAAGTAAACATGTGCGCCGTCAACACTCCTGCCAGGCGCCAGATGCGAAACCGCTTAGTGTGAAATCGTTAACTTTAGGAGAAAAACGAAAACAAAACCGTGAAATATATGTGATGGTTGCCGACCCTTGTCTTACACCAACATCTGATATTAACGCGGACAGCAAACAGCGAGTAACATCAGCACCGCCTAACTTGACGTTTTCTATTGTCGAACATACACTTGCTAATTAGCAAACCCGACGAATAACAAAAGGCTAAAGAAAAAAAAAATCCTGTGTTTACGGTCAAGAAAACAAGTAACGAAAAACGGCGTTTTGCGTTTGATTTTAGTTTCGCATTAGCTTAAGACACGAGACCCAATTACATTAAAAACATTGCCGCTTGAGATGGTGAGGAAACCCTGAAAAAAACGAATAAAAAACAATAATATCACTAACGAAAAGGGGGGGTCCGGGCACCCAACCCCCCTGAATACGCCACTGTATAAAACAGTTCAGATTAAAGCCTTACACTTGTTGTTTTTGTGGACTATTGGATGGTAGTGCTTTACTCTTCTTCAGGAAGTTTTCAGGAGGATTCTTAGTTGCATCATCATAATTAATTTCCCATGCAACTGATTCTCTCCTAATTTCTGTTTGATTTTCAAACTTTATAAACTCATTCACTGACATTAATTTGTTATTTGGTAAATCCCCACCTGCATGTAAATCTAAAGAGTTGTACTTTGCAGTTTTTTGTGTTGTATTTTCTTGTAAATGTGGCTCAAATGCTTCAAGATTTTGATTCTGGTTTGAAAATTCTTCTAAAGAAATTTCACTAAGATCTTCAGACTGGGTGTATTCATCTAATTCGGATGACTGAAATTCTTCAATTGTGATTTTTTCACTCAGCTGTTTCTCAGATAAATGGTTTTCGCCAATCGTCAAACAATGTATAGCATCACTGGATTCTGGAACATTATCTGCACTATATGTTTTGTCATCAATTCTTGCCACTTTCTGTATAGCAGTTTTAAAAGCAGGAAGTTCTGAAAACAGACTGCCATTCTCTGTGCAACTTTCATAATCCTCCTCGTCACTTTGATCAGTAGTGCAGGAGTTGTTTGTCAAGTAAGGGACACCAGGTCTACTCCTGGCTTTCCACACATAATTACCCATAAACTTGTTTTATTTAGTTGTTACAACAGAGACTTTATTGTATGCATCTGCAATTTGTATTTCATTTGAATGGTTAAAAAAAAAGTTGGCAATCATGCAAATAGAGTAAGCCTATAAATAAAGTAAACATGACTTGACAAGAACATATTGTATTTCACACAGCTAAAAATACCTTATGTAAAATAATTAATATTTTACAAATTGATTTACATTTTTCAGTTTAGCTAGTCATTGGGAAAAAGGCAAAAAAAGAGGATAAACATGCTTGGACATTAGCAGTCTTCGACAAGAGGGACATCTGTGGGTGGTACTAATAACTTTTGTGATACAAGCCATGCAAAAAACATGACCACATATAGTGGAGCTAAGTTTGTTGCCTGTCTTCAGAACCCCAGCCAAGGTTTCCAAGCAAACTGGACAAGTAAGAGCCATAACAGCAGCTGAAGAATTGTCAAATTGATTTGAAGAAATTTTTTGAAAAGAGCAAACTTTGCTAAGTCCTCGGTTTACTTCACAGAATAAATTTAAACAATGGCAGGTTTTAGAAATATCACTAGTGAGGTCAACAACATCATTTGGTGGGCTGGTTAGGTCTACAACTTCAATCTGATTGGATCTGCTCCATGTTGATACCCTTGGCAAAGGCTCTGCTGGGGATATTAATATAATACTTCCCTCCAATGGAGCATCTGATACATTTACTTGTTCAGATAACTGTGAACTGTTCATGCTTATGATTTGCAGGTAGTTTTTAATTTAATCTTTATGCTATTTTCAAAAAAACTATACAAAACATAGGACTAAAATCTTAATGTTGGTTGGAAGTAGGAAGGGAAAAACAAGAGGCTATTTTAAGGCTCGCCTGTGTACCCAATTCAATATTCATACTACTGTACACAGATCTTTAAAATTGTAATATGATTTATTGCTAAAGCCATGTACAGTACGAAAAACAGTTCGATACAGGCCGACTGCATTCTAGTGCCTTCCCGCCAGACATCTTTTTAGCATGAAATGCTTGCGTAAAATTGCGAAACATCGCCAGCTAAGTGAATTTACTAAAACAATGATCGTTTTTGGTGTATAGATTGTCCGATTTTGGCATAGGATTTCAGCCTAAAAAAATTGTACAGCGTGAATCTTTGGCAGTAAGGGATACAGGGTTAATGGTGAAGCGGTAAAAATAACTTAACACAAACAACGCATAAACTGATTTGATAGTTTATACCTAGCGTTTATGGATTTTCGGAAATACCAATTCCTGTTGGGTATAACTAACAACCAACAGGTTACTACATTGCACTCCAGTGCCTTCCCGCCAAAGATCTTTGGTGTAAAACACTTGCCAAAAACCCAGACTGCATTTCATGGCACTTTAAGCCGATATTTCGGGTGTGCAGTTATGTTTTTTTGCACACATACGGTTGGAAATTCTACCAACATAATTGGCATGAAACATGGGCAGTCTGTTAAATTTTCAATGTAAAATAGCAGTTTGTGCGCTGGTCTAGAATCCTACCATAGCATTGCAGCAATTAAAGCAACGCAAGAAGTGATTCCTAAACTGTGTGCCTCGAGAGATGGTCAAGTGTGCTATTACTGATAAATAATAAGACATATATACATTTAGTTTGTCGTGTGTTAAGACCGATTGCAAAGTTGATATATTATTGTTTTCTATTTCATATTAGTGTGCCACAAGCTAAAAAACTTTGAGAACAACTGGGAGTATTATTATTTAATAATAGTGCTTAACCTATACCCAAACCCGCACCCTAAACTGAATAATGTTCATTGTGGCAACTGACAGGATTCTAGACCAGCGCCGCCGTTTTTGGTGTTCATCTCATCCTAATTTGTGTGCGAACCTTTGGCAGCCGTAATTTTATAAGAAATAGTTTAACCCAGAGATTTCAACCCGCGGCCCGCATTGCAGCCCGCCTAATACTTACATGCGGCCCACTACTTATTCTCACTTTCAGTAGCCTTTATTCAAAAAAATTGTTTTTCGACTATCAACAAAACGTGTAGAATGCGCAGTTTTTGATAAAGGCCTAATCTCATATTATTTTTTTTTTTGAGACTCTAATTGAGTCTAATGCCACATTTTAACAGCCATCAAACGCTTGTGCAGCTATCATTGTTAAGCAAGGTGTGTGTTTATCCAGATTTGTGTTTTTGCGGACCGTTTTCAGGAAATATATCAGCCCAATGGTGTCGTACCATGGCATAATGCGGCATGTAAATTCAATTTGTCGCGCTTTCTGATATTCACTTGCATATTTGCGCCCAAGTTCACTTTTGAAGAGCGGATGTTTATAAGTGAAGTTATTTTATGACGTCACGAAATGACGTAGCTTATGGCGTCACCCCTTTAATTTAATGGGTTTTGCGGCCCATCAAAATTTCTAAAGTGGCACATTGCGGCCTATTCAGTTAAAAGGTTGGACATCCCTGTAACAAGCAAACGTTGAGTCAAAAGTGGCTATGGTATGACGTAATGCTAGCTACTGAGACGTGTCGTAACGGAGGGCAAGGCCTATTGCAGTGGTTCTCTTTTAGCTTACTGACCGGTAAAATTTAAGAACAAATTTTGCGAACCGATGGACCTCCAAATATGAAAATCAACCCAAAATGTAATTACGACAAAAGCAACTTAAAGGCAAAACTGATAACTTCAATTTAATAATCAATTTGCTGGTTCTTTTCAAGTTTTTACATTCAACTGGTCTTAAAGTTTAAGACTTAAACGTTGTAGCCGACGTTTAAACAGTTGGGCACAACACTTCAGCGTTGTGACGTACGACAAAGACACAGGTAGAACATTAACTCTATGCAACGTCACATACTGCACCCGATCCGTTAGAAATTAGTGCATTTCTAAGCAAAAAGGTCTACGACAATTAGCGCATCCAATGGCAAAAAGTCTAGACTTTTAGACCTTGAGGTCCTGGCAATGCACTAATTTGGACCTTTAGGTAAACTCCCGGCGTAGATAAATTGAAAATATTCGTTGAACATTCACAAAAGATTACAAAAAGTGTGAGATAGCACTAATAACACTTGACCCACCCTAACCCAAACGCTAACCCGAACCCTAACCCAAATAATGTGCGTTAATGTAATAATTATTTGAATGCTGGTGAAAAAGCCCAAACTCGGGTGGGCATAAGATAGTTTCTCGTCTATGGTACCATAGGATTGTTACGTCACAAATTGAGGTATTGGAGCCTAAAGCGTTTATGTAATTATTAATTCAATGCACATTATTTGGGTTAGGGTGCTGGTTAGCGTTTGGTTTTAGGTAGGTCAAGTATTATTAAACTTAATCTTTTGAAGCACATTGTTAAGTCAAATTAGTGCATTGTCCGAGACCTTAAAGTCTAAAAGTCGGACGTTTCACATATGTCTCCGGGCGCCAAGGTACAGGGGCGCCAAAATAAGAGCTTAAATTTTCACAACAAAGCAAAAAACGATCATAAGCAAGATCGCTTCAGCGGCTGTGGCAGATGTCATCTGATACGCCACCCTTACTGATGCTGTTGCCAGCCATTCACAGCAGCCAAGATACTGATTCTGCGTGCAGTTGGTTTCGTCTAACTCAGTGTTTTTTAACCTTTATTAAACCGCGCCCCCTTGGTAATTGTCTGCTCTTTGCGCCCCCCTACAACAACAACAACCAATTGGGTATGTTTGAATTACATATTAGTTAGACAACATAAAAAATAGTAAAGTGTATCGTTGGTCGCGCGATTCAGTTTCAGCCAAATAAACTGACACTGACAATTAGCTAAAAACAGGTTCGTGTCTCCGTGCACGTTTTTAGCCTGTTATCATACATAAAATAGTTGGAAAGGGGCATAACATTTATCGTTTATCTATAAGTTAGCCAAACTATAATTTGCATAGGACCGTTATATCTTTAATGCACGTTATATCTTCACAAAACATGCAAAGGTACTCACAGAGACTTTGTGCTAAAAACAATTGTTAATAAAACAAGAAAAAAAAAAGTAAATAAAAGAGACCTTTTTTAAGTTTTAATCGTAAAGTTGGGCAAAAACAGAGTTTATACAGGCGTAGTAGTGGCGCCCAACTCAATTGCACAACTTACAACTATACCTTTGTTCCGACTAAACATAGTCGTAATTGGTCGTAAAATGTAGCAATCATAGTCCAGCAACTGAAAAACTATTAAAAATTATTTAGTAGCGAAGCTCGCAAATCGCAAATCCACGAACAATGTCTTCAGTCATCTACACGTGTAATTTTATTGTACAGTATATCATAAAAAACAGAATGAACACCAAACTAAACCATTAAAATCATTACATAAAGTTAAACATTGAGTTAGAGCTCGCGCCCCCCTTAAAAATTGCTTGGCACCCTTATAGGCACAAACACTTTCAATTCTTCACCATAGAAAAACACAAAGTATTATATCTTTTTGTTTGTTACTTCGATGCACTTCGCTGACAAAAAACAAACCTAGATGGAAAATAGTCGACAAGATTAATAAAAATACGTAAAACTGCAATAGACACATCTGCGCCAAAAGCCAAGACTCGTTTCTTGATGGTTTGAGCCGAGCTGCTGTAAAACAGACCCAAACAAAATGCTTGATCTGGTGTATTTATCTCAACAGAAGAAACAGGCGACGTAAGAGAATGCCTGGAGAAAAAGCAAAAGATGTAGGACTTTTATCAGAAGAAGAAATTGTGCGCGTTTTAAAGAATCTATTTGATCAGCTTCAACATGAGATGTTAAAATGTTTTTCACGACTAAAAGACCTAAACAATAAATTTGGATTTATGCTTGACGTTAAGACTCTTCTATCTGACACAGACGAGGATGCAGTATGCGTCGAAATTGTGCAGATTTTGCGAATTTCTACGACACGGACATCAATAGCAACGAACTTTTCTTTGAAATTGGTGATTGCCGAATGCTTATTACTAATCGAACTGAAATTCTACCAGAAACTCCTTTTGGAGTCCTTTAGAGTTTATTGTGTTTTATGGGGATGACGGATTTCCCAATCTGCGAATTTCACAACAAATTCTGTTAACAATAGCAGTTTCAAATTGCAAGTTGTGCGTTCAGCAAATTAAAACTTATTTCGTCGTATCTGCGTGCATTAATGGGACAGGATTTTCTCAGTGATCTTGCTTTTTTTAGCGTTGAAAGAGAAATATTGGAAACAACAGATTTCGGTGACGTGATTGACCAGTTTGCGACAGTGAAATCAAGAACAATAAATCTATCTATTGTAGACTATGTAAATCATTTCATGTTTGACAGTGACTGAGTGAGTCATATGCTGTAGTTTGTATAACGCTTTTTCTTTAAATACCTACATTGTTCTAGTAAAATTTGAATTGTTTTCCGTATGAAGTAGGGTATATTATGTTAATTTAATAGAAAATATGATGAAACATAGAGGAGGGGCGCCAAAGTTATAGTTTGTCCCCGGGCGCAAAATACCCTCGCTACGCCTCTGCGTGTGACTCATACTTTACAATTTATGTTAAATTATACTATAAATTCCGTTATAACGAGCAATATTTGAATTCTATTATGTGCCATACACGTCACGTGTCTTTTTAATTGAAGTTTGGTCAATTCCAAACCAAATAACCCAATTTTTTTCGCGATACGGGTAATTAAACTGGGTTTTAGCCTTCCGTTCGATAACAACAGGTGTTTCTAAGATCAATTGTTTTATAACGTGACATCATTTTAATGCTTCATCCTGAATCCGCCACAGTTTTCGTAGTGGTTTTACCTAGTGGGCCTTCAATAGCTCTGAAAAGAGTATTTTAGGCCGCGACCAAAAAGGTTGCCGACCACTGATTTAGAGCATATGGAGCAGTGCCTATATATTTGATATTCCTCCTACGTAAACGTGAAATGTTCGATAATCGCAAATTAAAAGTTGGCTCAATCAAACCCAAAAAATGCATTTTTTGTTCTGTCATTTCATTCACATTAAAGGAAGTTAATGTGCTTGTTTTAGAAATTCATAAGCTAATGCTGCATTATTTTCATAAGAATTTATTCGATTACGCATGCCAGGGTATACTATAGGCCTACAAGTTTCTGTATCATTTGATTACCGCAATTGGTTTGAGTTACAAAAGTAATTTGTGCGAATCGCGTGGAAAACTGAAACGACGCACTAGAAGTCGCAAAGCACAGTTCAAGAAGCCTGGACTAATTTAGCAGAAATTATTCAGCTCGAAACACTTGAGGAGCCTGCTGCGCACCTATAACCAGGGTTAGCAATTGCTCAGATCATTTGGTTAAAACTGGCAAGTTTTTACCACCGTTATTTAATGCAAGATTTGTTTACTTTCTTGCGTCAGAGCGCATCTGTATACCTTTTAAAACGTGGTGCATGGCAGCATATAGGGCTACCATATTTTCAGCACCCAAAAATAGGACATTTTTGAACGGCAAGTATAAAACGAAAGTAGAATTGTAGAAAATGTTACGTTTGAGTTCAACGATGTTTAACATGCCTTTGGTAGTTGCAGGCAAAAGTTACAAAAACTAAGCAAAGCAAAAGTTACAAAAACAGACACAAAACCAACAAATCAAATTTATTTTTCAGATTCAACCCATGAATACTTTGCGGTTCCCTTAACTTTTGCCAACAATTAAGGAATGATCATTTTTACGAGATCGTGAAATTGTCTACACCAAATATCATTGAAATTATATACAAGCGCCAAGACAGTAATTTTTAGGAAATAAATACAACGTCTAGCCTAAAAGTCTTGTTATAAGTAGGCCTATATTGAGCAACTATAACTCGAAATTTAAAAAAGGACATTTCGGCATTTTTGAGCGTCCTCGGAGGACCATTCACTTTTCCTGAGAAAAGAGGACAAATCCTTCTCAAAGAGGACGTTTGGAATAGGCCTATGACAGCGTAAAATGCTTGCAGTTGACCCTACCTGGTAATCAAGTTTAGTTAACTTGGCGGAGTTTGGTTTTTAATAAAATTATTCATTGAATGATTTGTTGTAATGCTTATAGCAATTTTTTTAACAAATATTTTGTCTGTACTGACACACGTAAGCCTAAACCTAAAATGTCAGTCCTCTCGTCAAGCCGAAAGTTTACTTGATTGCTAAAGCAAACCAGGGCTGCGGTGTCGGAGTCGGACTCGGGACTCGAGGAGTCGGTTTGTTTTGCTGAAGTCGGACTCGGGACTCGAGTAAGACCACGTAAAACTATCCGATTCCCGAGTCCGACATGCGCATGCGCAGTACCAAATTTTAAAACTGATATCGCCGCCAACTGGAAATTGTAAAGGTAGAATAGCATATGGTGGAATATTTTCTACCATGTATTGTGAGTGAATGAATTATACGACGATGTAGAGAAACGACGCATGTCTGTTTGTGCTTGTAATTATAGCATGTTCGCCTGTTAAAGTGTTAAATATTTCACCTCAATACCCTTTTCCTTTCCTGGCTGTTCTGGCAAATCCAGCCGGCATTTCGGCTTAGCTAATCCCCAACGCAGTCGTCCTTGTGCTATATAGTGTCACGCGGCTGTTTACTTGAAAACTACAGTCAACAGATGCATGCCTTACTTGCGAGACATGTTTTTACTGCGCTGTAAGCTATTTTATTGAAAGCAAACTATGTCGAATTATTTGAATGTACAATAAATTTATAGGCGACCTGACAGTATGCTCTTTGAAATGCAATGACATTTTGTTTAGTGGAGTTAAGATAGTACGGTGGTCATGTTTCCCCTGTTGAAATATACATTGGTGACCCCGACGTGATATGAACACGCAAATAAACCCTTCTGAATTAAATTTTATGCATACTGTCAGGTTGCATAGAAAGTATAAATTAATTTGGTTTGCTAGCGCAGTTTCTCGTTTGTAAGTATTTTTAAACTACGCCGATCAGTTATGACTTGTTGAGAAAAAGAAAAAAAATCGTTTGACGCTTTAAATTGTTAGTTACGCAGGACTGTTATAGTTATTGTTGCGAAATTATGGCCTTTTTGGTAAAGTTTTAAAGGTGAAAGTATTACGATCGAGGTTGAACACTTCTCGTGATATCTAATCTCAAAAAATAAACGGATAGATGCTATGTCAACCAGCACTTACAGAAGTCGTTACTTCAAAATTGTCAAAGGCACTGTGGCTATTCTCTCTGGTCACGTGTTATGGTGATTGACGTTTTACCTCTCACCCAAAATAACCTGACCACTTGCCTGAAATTCCTGCGTCACCCAACTGTTGTGTTTCATTAGAAGGAAAACAGAGCAGAAGGCCAAACCTTGCTGCCAATTCCCAATATAACGCGAGATTTATCTCAAAATGTGACTGCAAGCGAGCATGTTCTGGGTATTATTAACCCATGATTTTTAAGGCCTTTGATGCCTCATTTACCTTTCAGACGGTGCGAGATAACCGTCATGTAGCCCACATGAAGTTACTAGCATGCAGAGAGTAATTTTCTAGAACAACCTTTTGCGCCAAGGTTATTATGTCTGCTTTAGGGAACCCAACTAATGTGGACTCGGCGATGTAATTTGTTTTCGCGTTTCTGAGATTAGCACCTTAGTTACCCCTTTTAATTGGTATTCTAGACTAGAGCAAAAGACTCTAAGCAACTAACTACAGTTTTGTGATTTGAAATTCGAACTGCGTTTCAAGACGATAATTATCTGCATTATAGGCTATTCGAAAGTGTTTTGCATTGTTTGTTTATTGTGCCTTGCAAGTACTATTTCAGACGTTACATCGTGTCCCACAATCAGCTACCTCTAGAGTTGTTCGTTGGCCGCCAAGACAAGGAATTCGCGAACCCTCTTTGTTCTATTGAATACCACGATTCCCAACACGTGCTGTTTCCAAATTGCACAAATGTCCGACGTTCTGCGGTTGCCGGTCGACTCGCGATCAGATCCTGGAAAGATTTTAAAGAAGAAGCGCGGCCAAACGAACTACTCGGAACCTTTTTCGTGTTCCTGGGGGAAGGGGGATGATGTACAGAAACGACGCATGTCTGTTTGTGCTTGTAATTATAGCATGTTCGCCTGTTAAAGTGTTAAATATTTCACCTCAATACCCTTTTCCTTTCCTGGCCGTTCTGGCAAATCTAGCCGACATTCGACTCATCTAATCTCCATCGCAGTCGCTCTTGTGCTATATAGTGTCAAGCGGCTGCTTACTTGAAAACTACAGTCAACAGATGCATGCCTTACTTGCGAGACGTGTTTTTACTGCGCTAAGCTATTTTATTGAAAGCGAACTATGTCGAATTATTTGAATGTACAATAAATTTATTTGAAATGCAATGACAGTTTGTTTAGTGGAGTTAAGAAAGTACGGTGGTCGTGTTTCCCTGTTGAAATATACAACACCCCTATAAGTGGATTTCTGAATATCCACGTTATTTTAGTTACGTAAATTGGCGGAATACAGGCTGTAAATTAAGGGCCGGACTCGGGACTCGACGAAATCGCACATTTGACCGGAGTCGGACTCGGGTTATTTTTAACCGACTCCGCAGCCCTGAAGCAAACTACCACACATCTATAGGCTGCAATGTGAGCCTACTTTTTAGAAAAAAAACAATCAAAATCCATTGTTATTATGTAATTTAATGCATTAGTTGTTATAATCTAGGTCTAAGAACTTGGTAAATATAAATAAATGAAGTCTGTTGAAGTGGGTTAATTGTGAGTCTCATTAATGTCTTTGCCGGATGAATTAACCTACTTCTCCAAGGTAGGGATATATTGTAGAAAATGTCCATTATATTGTTATCTGATTCAAAAAGAATATCCACTCGATTTTCGTTGGCTTAAAGTGAGCCAACAAGCATGTCGTAAGCATTGAAGCGATCTCTTTGTTTCAAACAATATCCACTCAGGTTTGCTGCTGGCCGCGTATTAAGCCGAAACTAATTATTGAATGTAAAGCGCTTGCATATAAAGGAATTTAGAAGAGATCTGCATAAGGAAAGCAATTCGAAAATCATTGCATATAACGTAATCTAATAGCTATTTGTTATATAGTATTGCGTAGACATTCAAGTGATAAAGTGCGTAGCTTACAAGGCGTTTTTCTCGACTTTCTCTTGCACTCGGAACTTACAAAATTTACCTTATATGGTTATAACCAAATCCCTGAATTCAGATAAACAATACAACGGATGCTGGCCGGCACATATCTGATACTAAAAATATTGATGTGTTTACTGACTGGCGCTTTAAACCATATGGTTAACACTAAACGGATATGCGTAAGAACTCGAAGACCTTTTTTTTGCTAGGCGGAAGTTTGTGTTAGAAAGGTTACTACCGGTATCCAAAGTTTTGCTAGGTTGTCTGCAACGGACTTTTTTTTAGAAATTTTCCATTGTGACATTTTAACAGCGATAAAAAACGAATTCTTTGTGAAAATAACAATGTCACGTACGCTACATGTCTCTCACTCCCCAGGAAATGTATAAAAATTGATAAAGAACAAGTTTAGAAACAAAAATAAGACAACCTAAGCACACAACTCTGAAATAAACACGTTTTTTAGAAATAAGCACGGTAGCCTATGGTAACCCTGCCTATAATAAAGACGGCGCGCGAGCTATATGCGCAAATTATAGAACTCCATAGCAAGCTTGCCGAAGTCTCGTACATATTAAATGTGCGCCTTACCGAGAGATTAACATTAACATAGGAATCGTACGAGTGCCAATTAAATTCTCAAGTGAAATCATAGTAGAAAACCTAACCTCGAATTATAGAAAACAAAATCATATATCCCTAACTATTAAGGTGGATTGATTCGAATCTTATGCAGCCTACCATGGAAAGCAGTTTATCTTTACTGTGGTGAAGCTGGACATAAACAAGTAAAATGCCCAAAACGACTGAACGATTATTCAGATCTCCTAAAAAACGTTATAAAGACGTTTCTTTGCTTTGCGCGAATCGTTACCATCATTACTATATTTTTTAAAGTAACTTCTGTAGAAGTTGTACCGGGTAATCGTTATTTGTTATTTTGCTTCTCGATATTTGTCATTACATTTAGTGACATAATAGCTTGGTGCCTTTGTACTCAAAAGTATCTCAAGATGTTTCAAATATTTGTTAGTAAAGTCAAAATTTATAAACATATCTCTTAAAGTAATAATAAAAAACATATAAACTTTACTAAGTGTGAAAATAGATCTTAATTTTAACCAATCAGATGCGAGTCAAAGTAAAAAGCGAAAAGGCGGAATATTTGTTTTGTTTTCTCCTATGTTATAATATTGTTTTTTCTATTGGTAATGGTTGTCATTAAAGAAAATCGAAAGTAACTTCAAATGCCGCCAATAAGGATTGTTAAATAATGTCTATTCTAGTAGAACGGTTAAGATCGGGAATAGTGTGCTGCAAAGTGTTACCCAAAAAGGCACCAGTCTGCATTCCGTAGCAAATTCGCACCCGATATTATTTGCAGTATCTTTAGGCGCTCTTTCACTATTGTACGTAAAAATTAATAAAAAAAAAAATTCTTAAAATGCCGCATACCACAACACATATTGTTTGGGTTAGGGTGCGGGTTAGCGTTTGGTTGAGGGTAGGGGGTAACACTAATTTACAGAATGATGAATGGTCGGAATAGTCGGAACGCTCACTAATTTACGGAATGGTCGGAATTGTCGGAATGGAATGAATAGGGCCGAAACTAATTTGATGAATGGTCGGAACGGAATGAACTGTCGGAATAGAATGTATGACGCTGTAGTAGCAGAATGAACTGTCGGAATGAAATGAACGAAGGTGTAGGAACAGAATGAACTGTCGGAATAGAATGAACTGACGGTATGGAATGAACGAAGCTGTAGGAACAGAATGAACTGTCGGAATAGAATGAACTGTCGGAATGAGATGAACGAAGCTTTCCGACAGTTGATTCTGTTCCTGCAGCTTCGTTCATTTCATTCCGAAAGTTCAACCCTAACCCCAACCCCAACCCCAACCCTAACCCTAACAGCTTCGTTCATCTCATTCCGACAGTTCATTCTGTTCCTACAGCTTCGTTCATTTCATTCCAACAGTTCATTCTGTTCCTACAGCTTCGTTCTTTTCATTCCGACAGTTCATTCTGCTACTACAGCGTCATACATTCTATTCCGACAGTTCATTCTATTCCGACAGTTCATTCCGTTCCGACCATTCATCAAATTAGTTTCGGCCCTATTCATTCCATTCCGACAATTCCGACCATTCCGTAAATTAGTGAGCGTTCCGACCATTCCGACCATTCATCATTCCGTAAATTAGTATTACCCAGGGTGGGACAAGTTGTTGTTAATAATAAACATAATATTACTTGACTCACCCAAACGCTAACCCGCAACCTAACCCAAACAATTTGGGTTGTGGTATGCGGTATTATGATTATTTTTTTTTTGCATAACTTTTCACGTACAATAGTGAAAGAGCGCCTATCTTTATAACAGCCGCGCTTTTTAGGCTGTATAAATATGAGATGAAAGCAACATCCAAAGTTTTAGCGCTGGTCTAGAATTCCAACCTTAAATTTTGTTTATTTCCACCTGAGTTTATAATTTCCCAGCGGCAGCGCAGTATTAAAAAAATTATTAAATTAATGCACATTATTTTGGTTAGGGTGTGAGTTTGAGTTCCAGGTTGGTCAAGTATTCTTATTATATTTATTATTCCAGTTTGCAATTTCAATTTTGACTAGTAGTTTTATTACCGTATCTAAAGTGGCAGCAGGAGTCGCAGATTGGAAACTTTTTAGCAGGGGAGACGATTTTGCAGCTTGAAGTTGCGTGGCTGTAATAACATTTCCATCCAAATTTGCATGGCTGTATTACCGTTATTTGTAAAATTTGCACGGGTAAAAATGGAGAACTATATAGTGTAAACCGTAAGCGTGACAAAAGTTTTTCATGATTTTTCGCGACTGACCGCATTTAAAGTTGATTTACATGAAATGCGCAGCTATAACTGCGGCTGAGCGGGAATCTGCGCAGGGAATAAATCCCACGGATGCCTTACTTTCCAACCTGGCAGGAGTCTAGACCAGCTCCGAAGTTTGCAATGTGGTTCGTCTGTAAATAAGTTAATGATAAACTTTTGGTGGTTGTTATGCATTTCATCCAAGTTGAAAAGTTAGGCTTGGAGAATAATTCCCCGCACAGTTGCTCAGCCACAGTCGTACCTACGCTACGCATTTCTTGTAAAATAGACGTGAAATGCACTCATTCGCAAAGTTTTCACCAATGCCAATTTAAAAAATAATTTTATTTCATCCGCGCATTTTTAAGTTGCATAAACATATCCCCTGCGCAATTTCCAAAGAGTCATTTGGCCTTTTATTAGATAAGACTTGCATGGCAGTAAATAAATTACTACCAAAACCCAGCAGTAAATAAATACTACCTTTTTAAGTGCTAATGAAGTTTTATGCATTTGTTTAATTTTTTTTTTTTTACAGGACCAAAATGCCCAGCCTCTCTGAACACTATTGTGCACTCTAGAAAACTGGTTGAATCCATTCGCTGCGATTTTTTTTTAATTTTTAAACCAAACCCTTTTAATAGTTTTAAAGTAAGCTTATTGGAAACAGTGCATAGTTATAGTTAAACCAATACAAAATGGCAATAAAACGCTCACAATTAGTTTAGCGCTCAGCATTAATATACTTACCACTTGGCTAAATTAATATTGTAGTTGCCATATTAGGCCTTTGAATTTCTGTGGTTGCTCTGAAGCTTGCATGTTTAAACAACTAAGGCTACAAACAATGTGGTAATAAGCAAAGACATTGTTTGTCTCGATGTCAATGCTTTATAACAATTAATGCTGCCTAGAAATCTTTCCTGTGCAATTTCTATGGTTTGAAATTTGTCAAAATGTGATTGGACGATATCCTTGGATTCAACTTGAATTTTGCAGTGATGTATTTTACAACATGCATTACTAAATTGTGTTTTTACATAAAATATGTGTGTTTTTTTCAAATGTCATTGTATAACAGGGTGTTAACTAATAACTCTAGATACAGTTTTTTAAGAAATATGGATTTTAGTAAGTTGAAAAGAGGGGAACTTCAAAAGCTTGCTAAGAAAAATGGAATAAAAGCAAACCAAAAGGTATTTTTATACTGGTATATATAGTGTTACACTCACTTGGCAACCTAATTTTGATTTTATATTTAAAAACATATGCAGCACTAAAAATCAATAGGTAGTTTATAATTTCCATCTATCAGTTTACCAACAAAATGTTTGAAAATTGTCATAAAAAGAAGGTAATGTAAATGAATTCTGACTGACATACTTAAGCAGTGTTTCTCAACCAGTGGCCTATCTAGGGCTGTTTTAGGGGGTTCAGACCCCCCTCCACCTCCATTTTTTGGTACATGCTATTATCGTTTTTTTTTTGTTCATTTTTGTCAGGGTTCAACTCACTGTCCAAAGCGGCAATGTTACAACAAACATGCAGGGGTGTGCAACCTTTTATAGTGTCGCGCATCAGGCCAAATATGTGTAATTGTTTATATTTGGATTAGACCACGGACCACTACGTGTTAGTGACTACCACAAAAAGAAAAGAGTTTATTAATTTAGTTTATTGCGAATTAACGGAAAGTTTTTAAAATCACTGTATTAAGAGCTTTGATGCTAGCTTGCTTTTCCCAACCTCTAGGTTCACTTAAATTAAAGTGCTGGCAACCCGTAGTCCATTTTCCAGGTGTATATAAGTCAGTCCTGAACGATAAAGGGATTATGGACCCCAGTTTAAAAAAAAATTGTTCACACACTTATGTTGAACCGAACAATGCCATTTTTAAGGCGAACCATTTTGTCAGCTGTGGAAACTTATCTTGATATAGATTTTTGCAGTAAAAATTGCCAAAACCCATTTCCAAGTACTTTTGCCTTTATCTCGCTTGGAGTTGTTCAGTTGCATTTGAATATCTGTTGGTGCCTTGTCATCTTCCGTTTGAAATGCGCGGAAAATATTTCAAAGAAATGTTCATTGAATTCTAAAGTCTTTGAAGCGATTCAAAAACTCACCCACTAGATTTTGAAGTTGGTCTAAAAATTTGGTCTTCTTCTCAGAAAGCATTCCAGTTTATTCTAGAAATTGAAAGTGGATCTTCTTTTTGTCAGTGAGTTTTCCAAAGTCTTAACTTGTTCTGAAACGCTTTTATGTGCCCATACATGTCATTTGCATACTGGCATTTTGCTGCAGCTTCGTATTAAGGTCAATCAGGTGTGTAGTTATATCAACCAAGAAAGCAAGTTTACACAACCAACTTTTTTTTTAAATGTACTACTTCTCTCAGATCTTACAGTCGATTGAGCATGCAGCCCTTGCTTGTCAGAGTTACGATCATCTAAAACTGTTTGAATTTTAGATGATAATTTACTTGTGCTTGAATGAAGTTACTACTTTAGTGACGGGACCAAGAACATGTTTAAATTTCAACATGTCCATTGTGACAGACTTTCCTGGTGAATGATTCAGTGGAAAGTTATACAATTTCTTACATAAATCAGACTTCAAGATGCCTTTGAATCCAATACCATGTCCGGAAATGTCACAAGTGCCATCCGTTGCAACTTCACTTGATAGACTGCAGTGATTCTTCTGTTTCATTCAGCTTCCTCTTCACACGTTTCAGAAATATAGCCAATTGTGTCGTATCCTTCTGATCCATACTTTGATCAATTGTAGAGTTCCATGAAACAAGAATGACAAATGTCATCTGAAAAGTTCGACAGTATGCCCTGCCACTGTCCATCGCTACAGACATATTTTACTGGAACTCTGGCACCATGTGTGGGCTAATTTATTGTGCGACATCGGTCAGGCATTTCTTTACGAAATTACCATTGGAATATGCTTACATTTTTCGGCTATTTTTGTGTAATCAAAAAACTACAATTTCTTGCTACCTTTTCATTGCCAAAATGCATGCTTTGAAACAAAAAGGTGGCCATTCAATTGTTTCTGCAGTTGTTTCACTTTCTGTTTTCTATATTCTCCAAAAAAAAAAGAGACCCAGAATGGATTGTCTTGTAGTGGCATTTAACATTGTACTTTTTTGTAGCACTAACAATTTTATAGCAAATAAGACACATGGGTTTATCATCCGAATTTTCAAACAAGGTCAAACATCCTTGGAAAATTCTTCTCTTCCTCTACCTTTCTCTTTTTTGCTGTGAAATTTGCATAAGTTGCCATCACTGCTTGAATTTTACTAGAGTTTAAGAAGTGTAAAATGTGAAAAAGGCGCACAATATACATAACAACCGACTCTAAAGTTTCAACGATGCACGGTTGCACTCCCCTGTTAAAATGAAATGTGGTCATCCGACTTATGCAAAATCAAACACAAAACGCTGTTTTTGGCGTTTTGTTGATTTACTTGAATTGGCCGTAGAAGCAGGATAAGACACATGGGTTTATCATCCGAATTTTCAAACAAGGTCAAACATCCTTGGAAAATTCTTCTCTTCCTCTACCTTTCTCTTTTTTGCTGTGAAATTTGCATAAGTTGCCATCGCTGCTTGAATTTTACTAGAGTTTAAGAAGTGTAAAATGTGAAAAAGGCGCACAATATACATAACAACCGACTCTAAAGTTTCAACGATGCACGGTTGCACTCCCCTGTTAAAATATAATGTGGTCATCCGACTTATGCAAAATCAAACACAAAACGCTGTTTTTGGCGTTTTGTCAATTTACTTGAATTGGCCGTAGAAGCAGGATAAGACACATGGGTTTATCATCCGAATTTTCAAACAAGGTCAAACATCCTTGGAAAATTCTTCTCTTCCTCTACCTTTCTCTTTTTTGCTGTGAAATTTGCATAAGTTGCCATCGCTGCTTGAATTTTACTAGAGTTTAAGAAGTGTAAAATGTGAAAAAGGCGCACAATATACATAACAACCGACTCTAAAGTTTCAACGATGCACGGTTGCACTCCCCTGTTAAAATGAAATGTGGTCATCCGACTTATGCAAAATCAAACACAAAACGCTGTTTTTGGCGTTTTGTCGATTTACTTGAATTGGCCGTAGAAGCAGGATATTTTTTCTCATTCTCTATTCGTTCACATCAGGGAATAGAATATTTTATTGGACAGTATGCATTAGATAACACTATTTTAAGCTCATTTTCTCACTAAAATGTGAAGTTAGACACAGAGTTAATATTCCTGGCTGTTTGATATCCTGTTTTGGTGTGATAACGGCATCGAACTGAAACAGATTCTCTCTGAAAGTGGTCTAACTTTGACTGTCATGCAGGTTTTAAAGTTTTCATTTAAGTATTAAAGTTACTGCAAAAATGTTCTCTAGAGGCATATTCTAGTACCATGTGATTTGAATGCAACTGTCACATTTTTTTTCAACAGCAGCTTGAATTTTAGCAAACATGGCAAACAGATGCATTGCAGAATTTGCAATAATCACGGCATATTAACACCCACGAAAATGATATGGCGAAACATGTGCTTTTAATTCAGCATTCCCATGCATAGAACTTAAGAAACTGCCTTTGTGTGTACTGAGATTTGTAAATATACTCAACGACCGAGCAATATAAAGTTTATAAAACTGAGTGCAGTTACATGTCTAGAGTTCAAGAAGTTTAAACAGGTATTTTAGCGGCCTGCTCCTTGGAGTTTGATACCTACAAGGAACGTGTAACAGATTTAGGCAGCTGCCGGCTCTCGCCTTATGAGCCAGCGCCTACTTACCCATAACTACAGCTCTTAATCGCTAAATTTTATCACTTTGTAACATAGGTTTTATGTTTTGCAGAATGAGAAGCTTGTAAAAGCACTTCTTTCTTTGGAAAATGTAGCTGCAGAGCAAACATTTTTGGCTACCTTTATGAGTGATGATGATTCATCAGGAAGTGGAATCCTTTCATCTGACCAGGAAGTTAGTTGTTGCAAAGATCCTTGCTTTGTTTTCATTAATTGTTTATATACTACAGGGTTGGGCTTAAGCACTCGCCCACTCGCCAATGCGAGTGCAAATCGCTCCGGGCGAGTACTGATTGACACCCACTCGCCCGACTGGCGTATACAGTTTTGTTAAATTTGTGCAGTATTATGATTTCCAACTATTTAACTATTGGTTATATCCACTATCCAGTGGTGGGATTCAAATTTTTTTCAGCCGCTTCTATCACAAAAGTCATATATTTCAGCCGGTTGTGTTAGAAAAAGCAAAGTCATATTTTCCGGAAATTAAAGCGTCCCCAGGTTCCAGCGAATGTTGCGAACTGCGAACCTGCTGAATTCCATCACTGCTAACAGCCACACTAAAGAGAGGCAGGTCGTCTCATGACTTGTAGTTATGACGCAACAATTAAAATTTCAGACAAACAATCACAAATAGAAAATTACTACAATTATAAAAATTAACAAAATGTATGACTGTTACGTGCGACCTTGACCGTTGCACATTTAAAAAAAACATGTAAGTTGCTTGAATCTCAAAAAACAATATGGAATAAGATGCAAAAATCCATTGACAGTAACCAGTAGTGCTAACCGGTTCGCTGATGTCATAAAATTTCACGAAACAGTTCTATAGAAGCGGTGCGAACTGGCTGAATCCGCTTGATAGGACTAGTCATTCAAAACAATACAAAGCAGTAAAATATTATACTCAGTTGCTAGTTAATCTAGACAGGTTAAAAAGTGGTTCTTACTTAAGGTCTGCGGACCACTTGGGTCTGTGAGGATGTTTAAAGGTGTTCACTCAGCATCTTTAAAATTTATACCCATAAAATAGTTCTTTTAACTGCTGTAAATTAACTGATTGTTTTTTTACATGTTACTTTTTGAATTGTCATTGTATTAAAAATTTATGTGGTCTAAAATTATTTCAGAAAAAAAAGGTCGGAGAACCACTGTTTTATCCAGGGGATTGTGGTCCAGACTCCCACTTGTGTTGTATTGCTAAAATAATTTTTGGTTCTTTTTTGTCAGGTATAACTCACTTTCCCCTCTCTTGTTTGCACCTCAGTTGATGCAGATGCAGAAATTTTTCTTGTATTTCAAATCGGTAATATTCCCAAACACAATATTTTAGTTGTTTGATAAATACATGGAAACCGTTGATGCCTATACTAAAAACTATGAAAGCATCAGTAATGTTTTTTACTTTTTTTTGTGGTACTTAAATTATATTCTTCACACCCCTACTGGCATTCACACACATTTTTGAGGGCTGTGATTTAATTTTATCACACATATACACTAATTGTGTAAAGCAAAGTTTTGTAAGAACAGTAAAAAAGAAATATTTTTTTTCAACATTCAATGTAATTGCTTTCATCTTGTAGTTTGCCATTTTTTTATAAATACTAAACAAGGAAAATGTGTTAATCATAAATTTTTTACAATATACAGGGTTGTTCCTAAGCAAAAATTTGCATTCGCCAGTTGGGCGAGTGGCTATCAATCAGCACTCGCCCGGACGAAATAACACTCACCAAAAATGTTGGCACACAGTCTGCAAATTTCCATCCTAGCACGGTCATTTCTTGGGTTATCTGTCTTGTGGTTTTTATACGTAAACATTAATTTTTATAAAAGTCTTGTCGTTTATTTCCATGTGTGGATGAACAAATTAATGACCCATAAAGCAGTTTACGCTTAAAACAATGTTTTTAGCGAAAGATTTTTTACAATCTATAGTGAAAAAAATAACACTGACAATTTAGTAGCCACGGCTGTTTTCCATTTTTCTAAAAATGCTTGCACTCTCTTTTTTACGTATTCTGGTTTTTCTGTGCTTAAAGGACGTTTTACCGCAGGTTGTTTCAGCCACAAACAAACCGTCACATTTCACCTGGAACGATAGTTACTTGTTGAACAGATATAAAATGACAAAATAATTGTAAATTTACAACTAAACCATTCTTTCACAAAGTTAACAACCATATGCACCAGAGTTTCTGTGCTGCGCGACGTGGGTTGTTTGAATTTCCAATAAGCGTCCGCAATGGTGCGATTCGCTTATCTTAACATAATTGGGATATTAAATATTTACAGACAGTTATTTTTTAAGCTTTGGCTTGGTTGACCGCTGTGAACTTTAAGAGATCGCAACAACATACTTACGTAGACTAATTGCTAATTCTCAGCTGTAGTTAAACAAGTAGGTGATATTTTAAAATATCGTAGTGTTCACTGGACTGTTTCGGCTCCTCAAAATATAAAAAAAATCACTGCTTACAAATAATATTACAAGACATTTGCATTCAAACCTATTGTTACCAAAAACTGCAGCAATTGCTCTTATTTTCCTAATACAAACAATTAAATAAATACAAAAAAGTAGAATTCATATCCTGGGTACATCGCAATTCCAATGAACTTTTCTAAAGGCGTCAACAACTGGGTTAAACATAATATAAAAATGAACAATGTTTAAGTTAAAGTTTTTAGTTTAACTGTTAAACGATAAACCTTATAACTATTTGCCACTGCAGCAATGACCTCTTTGATTGGTTGCCGGCAAACAACTTTTTTAAAACGGGACAAAGAGTCTTTATTACGATCTTCAAACCGTACTTTGATTTACCTTATTATTTGTGTATTGTTTAATGTTTTTGCGCCTTAGTTTTTAAGGAAATAACTGGCGCTAAGTTGTATTTCGCTCAGTAGTGGTGCTTAACACAAGTTGTCCTACAGTTAATGGAATTGTCAATCGCCAGGAGTAGGGATGTTCAAAGTAGAATATCGAATCCTTGGATTCGAATCCAGATGGGATTCGAATCCAATTCTGCCGATTATTTCGGGTAATTGGAACCAATATAATTTAATGTTTTACCGCCGATTGTTGCGCCTAATTGTACAAATGCGTGTGGTAAGATGGCCTGTCGCTGCGGCGAAACATTTATAGTGCTTGCTTTAAATGTAACCTGGTAGTGTAGTGTCAGCGTTTTTTCGGGCGACCAATTACCGCGTCTCGCGATAACTTTCGTCTAATAATTAGGTGTCAATCAAGTATTATTGGGCGAGCGACTAACGTGTAATGTCTGGTGTGGAGTTCGCAATTGCCCTAAATGCGTTAAGTTGCAAAAGTAATATTACGTTGTAAAACGTGCTGGCCGTCCACAAAATGCGCTGTAGGGTTATTTAAGGTCAACTTTAGGTCAATATTCACAGAGGTTATGCAGTTATGAACAGCGTAATTGTCAAGTATTCGTTATGTGAATAGTAACTTTACATTCTTTGCAGTACATTATTTGACTGCATAACAGATCATGTTAGTTAAAAAAGAATCACTAAAACCCAACAATGCTTTAAAAACAGGACCGAATTGCTTAAGACTTCTGTGTGCAGTGTTTCATTTTCTCACTATTGGCAAAAATATAAGTTTTGGCAACAACCAGGACAGTTGACATAATACAGTTTAAAAAACTGCTTCAAATGACAGTTGTTAAGAATGTTAAACATATGGGAGATATTTTTCTTATAATGTACACATGTTAGCAAATTGTTTGGGCGATTTATTGCTGTTATTGTGGGCCCTGTGGGGTAGATTACGATTAATCCATTCCCCAAACAAAATCGAGGTTAAATTTAATAAAAATATACTAGGATTCGCTATTCTGGATTCGTTATTCTAGATTCGAAACCTATTATTCTAGAATACCTTGGGATTCTACTTTGAACATCCCTAGCCAGGAGCAATTTGTACTCGCATTGGCGAGCGGGCGAGTGCTTAAGCCCAACCTATATTATAGTTATGTCTGAAAATAGTTTGTGATTAGTTACTATTTTGTCACTAAAGGGTATTATAACTATATATATGTTATGATTAAATCACCCAAAAATGTAGAAAGAAAGATTCAATATTCTCGATTTGGAACTTATTCTACTTTAAACAAACCTATATGTGAGCGTTTTTGCAAATTATTGCTGTTAACTAAAAGTTATTATAGTTACAGTTACAACCTGCTGAATTATAGTTACCCATCCCAAACCCCTGCTGGGATTCTACTTAAACATATACCTAAACATGGCCACACTCCCATCTCCCCAAAAAACATTAAGAAAACATTTTTATCTGAAGATTTTATAAAGTTAACTAAGTTATGTACAAACCTAATCATTGTAATAATGGATATTAACACAATGTTTGCACTATTGTATGCTAAAACACAGTTTGACTAATATATACCATGCTATGATTCAACAATATATAAATGTTGGCATAAGCTTTAATATTTTAAAAAGTTTTTTGGAATTCCAAAACTTATTTATACCCCTCTGCAGAACACATGATTATAACGCAACAAGTGGTGCCATTTTACCCGTATTAAATTTAAGGTACACCACTAGATAGGCATGTCGGAATATCAGAAAAGAACCGATACCCTATGCCAAGTGGTGGTATCTAAGGTGGTATACAAGTCGCTTCAAAACCAATTTAATATATATATTTCAGTCATGATTTTTAATCCAATGAAGCAATTTTCACTTTATAGGGTAAATTCATCAAAAAATATGCGTTAACAACTGGTGGTAATTAAATATTATAAATATATTGATTTCAACTACATATTGTTGTTGAAAACTTGAAGTACTACATAAGTGTATTGGGTGTCGTCAACCACACGTTTTTGATGTTTTAACACTACCGGTCTAACACAATTATTCAGCTATTTTTTTTGGGGGGTTTGCAAAACTCATGGAATTCTTTCAGTGCTTTTCAACCCGTGGGATGGTACGCACTTGTGCGGATGAAAAAAATTGTAATGCGGATGACAAACATCGTGCGGATAAATGTGCGGGTGTAAATGGTGTATATTATTATTTTTTATTATGTGTAATTTTAATACAGTAGGCCTAATCTAATAAGCTGGTGTGCCCACTATGTTACAGGTAAAGTAGTCTCTCAGTGGTTGATTGCACCTTCAGGTATCTTTTTTATTTCGGTTAAGGCTCATGGGTCTAATACACAAACCCTTTCATTTTGTTTCACAAATACTGTAGGAAAAAGTAAAGGTTGCAAATTCATACTGTGCTTATTTCGTGCGGATGAACATTTTCCGAAATAAAAAAGTGCAAACGGTTTCTTTAAAGGTTGAAAAGCACTGGCTTAGTTGATATTTTTTTCATTTCAAAAAGACAAACAACAATAAAAATACCCAAGTAACACAAGACGCTAGTTATTTAAAAAAAGTGTTGTATAAAAAGTTGAAATGTGAGATTAAATGAACTGCAGAAAATAACAAAGACTAAGTATATTATTGTAACAGGAAATGGGATAAATTTAAGATAAAATGTGATAAATTTAAATCACTAGCAAAAAAAAGACAGCAAATACTGTTGAATATATTTGTCGAACCATAGATAAACAACCAGTGTTCCCGCTAATTTTTTACCATGTGCGCAGGCGCCCAAAATTTTGCGCACAAGCCGAAAATAAGTGCGCAAAGTGCTCAAAATTTTCAACAAAAAAGTGCCCAAATTGGATACGCGGGAGACGTTTTTTTTTTTGGTCTTCACTACAGTCTGTTAATATTGCCAATTTACCAAACTTGCAAGTCCTTAATAATAATTAGCTCGGAACTTCCATTTATTTAGTTCTTAAATATAATCTGTAATTATTTTTTGCTTGCTTTGTCGTACGGATGCTTTCGTTGCAATGGAGAGGTGCAATTTGCACAGGAGAGCACGAGAGGCGTCGCAATAATCTTAATTAATTTCTCCCAGACATAAAAATGAGTCTTTTTATTTGGAGAATTGATTTCGCTTGGTAGTTTGTGTGGCGGACTTAGTCAAGCGTAGCGCTGTGTAATCGCCTAATGGTCGAGGTAATTATTGCGCGTAGTACAGCGGTTTTGGCAGTAAGCATTTTTAACTTTTCAACGGGTTGCGCATTTTTTTAAAGTGATAACTTTAATTAAAAACAAATTGGGCCTTCACATCTTTCCTGTTCATATTGACATAAATTTAACCTACTCCTTTATTTGACACAACACGCAACTTTGCTTTTTCGGGGTATATTGTTATTTGCATTGTACACTGTTTTACTAAAAAATGAGCCTAAAAGTTTTATCTTCGGAAAGTCCTAACCTTTTACGCATTAAAAAACAGTTTGAAAAGTTCTTTTTTGCAAATAAAAGCATATCACAGCATTCACAGGTAATTGTAATAATTTTTTTTAAAAAAGTTTAAACCTATTATGACGTGAGGTTTTTTATATAAAAAAAGTACTTTCCTATAACACAAAACATACAGTGCAAAACACAGATACCTGGAGCTAAAACTATCTCCAAATTAGGAATAAAATAAAGTTGTAAAACAAAAGATTCGCGCGTATCGCAAAAAATTCCAGTTAAAATAATTTGGAGCTCAAGCAAAACTAATTTAGGCACTTTTTGGTAGTATGTAGCTCAAATAAAACTAATTGGGGCACTTTTTGCTCGTATGTAGCTCAAATAAAACTAATTGGAGCACTTTTTGTTCAGTATGTAGCTTAAAAAATACTGATTTGGGCACTTTTTTGGTCGTACGTAGCTAAAATAAAACTGATTTGGGCACTTTTTTGTCCGTACGTAGCTTGGATAAAACTAATTTGGGCACTTTTTTGTCCGTACGGAGCTCAAATAAAATAAATTTGGGCACTTTGTTGTCCGTGCGTAGCTCGGATAAAACTAATCTGGGCACTTTTTGGTCGTACGTAGCTAAAACAAAACTAATTTAGGTACTTTTTGGTCATACGTAGCTCGAACAAAACTAATTTAGGGCCCTTTTTTGGTTGTATGTAGCTCAAATAAAACTAATTGGGGCACTTTTTGTTCCGTATGTAGCTGAAATAAAACTAATTGGAGCACTTTTTGTTCCTTACGTCGCTTAAAAAATACTAATTTGGGCACCTTTTTGGTCGTACGTAGCTGAAATAAAACTAATTTGGGCACTTTTGGTCGTACATAGCTCAAACAAAACTAATTTAGGCACTTTTTTGTTCCGTAGGTAGCTCGGATAAACCTAATTTGGGCACTTTTTGTCCGTACGTAGCTCAAATAAAATAAATTTGGGCACTTTGTTGTCCGTGCGTAGCTTGGATAAAACTGATTCGGGCACTTTTTTGGTCGTACGTAGCTAAAACAAAACTAATTTAGGCGCTTTTTGGTCGTACGTAGCTAAAACAAAACTAATTTAGGCCCTTTTATGGTCGTATGTAGCTCAAATAAAACTAATTGGGGCACTTTTTGTTCCGTATATAGCTGAAATAAACCTAATTGGAGCACTTTTTGTTCCGTACGTAGCTAAACTAAAACTAATTTAGGCACTTTTTTGTTCCATACGTAGCTTGGATAAACCTAATTTGGGCACTTTTTTGTTCGTACGTAGCTTGAATAAAACTAATTTGTGCACTTTTTTAGTCGTACGTAGCTCAAATAAAATAAATTTGGGCACTTTTTTGTCCGTACTTAGCTGAAATAAAATAAATTTGGGCACTTTTTTGTCCGTACGTAGCTCGGATAAAACTAATTTGGGCACTTTTCTGTTCGTACGTAGCTTAAAAATGATTTGGCCCTTTTTGTTCCATATGTAGCTCAAATAAAACTGATTTGGGCACTTTTTCGACACTTTCGTGAAGCAAAAATGGGGTACATAAGGTATTACATGTAATAATCTTTGCAAAATAGATAATGTGGACTTCAGGAGACGACTAGAGGTTGAATTGAAGTAAAAAACAACTTTTAATATTTTTTTTTTGCTTGCGCACTTCCGTGAAAAAAAGTGCAGGAGTGCCCAAAATTTTGCGCAAATGCGCTTAGCGGGGACACTGTACACAACCATATAAAGCAAAAAACAAAGTTTGAGCTCAACCTAATTGCAATAAACTAGACCTGGGTGGTTAATTCTGCTGGCTCGCATGTACCGTAATATTGCTCTAATGAAGTTATAATACAGTTAAAATATCGTTGAATAAAATTTAAAACTAAATTTTTATCATAAAATTTTATCGTAAGTACATTTAAAAAAAACTGACTATACCTTTTTTAATTTTGCAAACGATTAACGTGCGTTTTAATCGATTTTGACTTAAAATAATTTTAACTTAACATGTAAACTGTGACAAAATCGAAAAATAATTGCCCTACTTCTAACCTTTTTGAAATAATACTTATAGTAGAAATTAAATTTTTGTTGTGCCATTCCTAGGAAAGTTACGAAGAGCGAAGCAAGTTGTTTCATTCGCCATTCATGTTAAATAGACAGGTATATGAGTTTGACATCCGCATGCGCGTAACAAGGATGTACTAGGCTGTGCTGTTCCCTCAACGGCTTAAACTATATTTTTGGCTATTTTAATTATGTTAACACAAACATTTTTGCGTTTCGTGCAAATTTTGGCCTTGTTTTGCTATGATTCTGTCTCTATTTTGAACAAATCTATTCAGCCCATAGTCACTAATCATACTATGGCATGTTGCACTTGACTGTGTGACTCTAACCTTGGTAAACAATTTGTAATTAATTTGATTATAAATATCATTATTTCAAGCAATAGATGTTCAACGTTTCTCCCAATTTAAGCAAAGAATTTTTTTCTATTTTTTTAATCTGATTTTGCTCTGCATGTTTGCACATGAGTTCGCCCAAAAACAGCTTATTTATGTAACAGTGTTAGAGTAAAAAAAGTGGATATGTGCACCCCCAGGCCCCGGTTTGTACTTTATAGCATGTCCCTTAAATATATATTTGTTTAAGTCACAAAAAATTTTGGTTTAACCTTTTGTTAAATAATTTACTTGTTAACAGCATTGTTTATCACCTAAACATGGCAAAGTTCATACATTCAGGCAAACACATAACGGCCGCAATTTTAGGGGCGCGACCAATAAATCGAAGAATTTAGCACTGGACAATAATGGTAACTGTCATCTCGTTCTTTATCAAAAAACTTTGTTCTTTATAAAAAAAGGTAACACTGATTTTACCGTCATCTTATTCTTTATGAAAAAAAGTTTGGTGACCTCTGGTGTAATGTGACAAATTAGGCACAGAACTTTATTATTTATGTTCAAAAATACTCTTTGTAGGATTCTAATGTAAATGCTGCTTTTGGAAAAAAGGAAATCAAATGTACAAATGAAAACATTACAAAACGAAGCTCGTCTAGGAATAAAGGTAAGTCATGTCACATGACTCATGTGACTAGTGAAATTGAATATTGAATTTTTAGATTCGAACCCAAGTTGGATTTGTATCCCATTTTGCTGTTTTTTGGGGTAATTGGATCCACTATAATTTTTTTGTTTGTATTGCGGATGGTTGTAATGCCAGGTGCAGAGTTTGCAATTTCCTTGAATGCATTGCAAACATAACATTCACTCCATGCTGGTATTGAACAAAATGCCCCTAGGGATGTTGAAAGTAGAATCCCAGGGGATTCTAGAACTTTAGGTTTAGAATCTAGAATAACGAATCCAGAATATTGAATCCTAGGATATTTTTATTAAAGTAATAAACCTCGATTTTGTTTGGAGGATTATTCTTAATATACCCTACAGGCCCACAGTCACAGCAATAAATTGCAAAACAGTTTGCTTACATCAACATGCGTATATTGTGATTAACAAAATAATTTCCTAAATGTTTAACATTCTTAACAATTGTCATTTAAAGCAGTTGTGCAAAATGCAATATATGTCCAGATTGTTGCCAAAACTTAATATTTTGCCAATATAGTGAGTACAATGCAACACTGCCCAATGAAGTTATTTTAGCCCTTCGGCAATTCGGTCATATTTTACAAAACATTGTTTTGTGTTGGTTCTACTTTTTTTGACTAACTTGATCTGTATGCAGTCAAATAATGTAGTGAATAGAACACAATGTTACTATTGTCCTAACCAAGACTTTGACGATTATGGTGTGCTTAACCACACTAAACATTAGCCTAAAGTTGACCTTAAGTAACCCTGTAGGGCATTTAGTCCAACGCCAGCACGTTACTTTTGCAACTTAATATAGTTAATTTGCACTACACTTGTTTGGCCATACCGGTACGTAGCTTGAATAAAACTCATTTGGGCACTTTTAAAACTTTGGTACCAGTAAAGTAAAAATGAAGTACAAAGTATTATATTTAATTATTATTCTAAAATAGTGTTAATGTAGGCTGTAGGAGATGACTGGAGTTTGAATTTTGGTAAAAAACAAACAATACAAACTTACTACTGCTAGCAATGTGTTGCTATTACTAAACCATTATAACTACGCTGTGAAATAAACTCGCTGAATATTGGCCTAAAGTTGACCTAGTAAATTCATAGCGTAGTTTGACTAAGGACAACATAAATTACAATAAAGTGTTACTTTTAAAACTCAGGCATTGAAAATTGTGAAGTCTCTGCACCTGACATTACCCGTTATTCTTCGCCAAAAAACATTTCACTGACACTTAATAATAACTAGGCAAAAGTATTTGGCAAGTATTTTGTTGTACAAAAAATTGATGACCATATGTTATGATTGTATTTTATGTTTATGCAGCTATTAATAATTCAACGAAAACGCATTCCACCACTGTTTCGACACCACAAGACAAGAAAATCAATTCTCAGGTAGTTTTAGTTTCTTTATAACGCTTAATATTTAACTTTATTTGTTTGATATGAGGCAATTTTGTATTATGATTACCTTTTAGGTGCAGAAAACCTTCAGCATTCCTAAAAAAAGGTCAAATGCAAGAATTGAAAACAAGGAAAATTCTGCTGAAAAGTCCACCAACAAGCGGAAATGCAATGAACCAATCTTCGATACAAACAAGGTTGAAAAGATTTACTTAGCAGGATTGATATTAAATTCAAATTTGCACTAGCCTGACAAAAGAAATGCTGGTTAACTGTGTGCTAATTTATTTCTTGCCAAATTGTTTTTCATATGATCGGGTAAACTTTTTAACATGTGCAAAGAGCTTGTTAAATTTGTTTTTTTTTTTGTTGCAAAAGCATGTGTCATTCGTGATCAGTCAATAATTCACCTTGAGTTTTTAAGTTGTAAGATAAATTGACACAGATCAACAAATTTAGTCCAGTTGGTCTGATAACAAGAACCAATTTTTGCTAAAGTGTACCTGCCAGTTGGGTGAGCAGGTATTAATTAGCACTCGCTTGGAAAATTGCAAGCGGATAAGTGCAAAGTCTTGACCCTGCTTAGTCATTTACAGACAAGATAGAACAAAAATATTTATATTACTTTACTTGAAAACTCTTGTTGTTTTCATTCACATTGACACTCTACCTTATGGGCTTATAGGAAAAACAGTCAAGAAAGTCCAGAGATGATTGGTCAAAAAATGTGGAAAATGTGCTATCAGCTGTTGAACAAAAAAGTAAGATGGTATATGTTTTTAATAGGACCATTGACTTTTACATGGCACTTCTAGGTCACTATTTCTTAAAATACCTGACTTGTCATTTGGACAAGTAACTGAAGTCGTACTTGACTTGCAATGGAAATGTCTAGAGATGTTGAAAGTAGAATAGTATGTTGTGATGAGGAATAACAAAAAAAAAAAAAACTGAATATTAAATCCAAGTATGTTCTATTTAGCTTTTTAACTACTTTTTTATAGGTACATGGGGGTGTAATTAATTTCATTTCTGGAAAATGGCAACAGCAAAAGTTAATTCTGAGACCAATATAGCGATGAAGCAAAATACACTATTTAAATTTTTTTATGATTTATTAGTGGTTTTTAAGTATTAGTTGTTCTGGTTGTATGCAACGTGTGGGGCGCTCAAATAATCCGCTGCAAATATTAATGCAACGGTATTATTGCAACTGGAAGTAATATGTTACTATTGTTTGCCAATGGCACTGTATGTAACCTCGCTGGATAGAAAAATTTCAAGTAATCTATAGCACTGTCCACTACAAGTGCTCTTTATAATTGGATGTTACTTTTGCATTATGCTAAATCAAGAAAATTGCAAGGTCTGCCCTGACTTTCAAATAGATACCACTGAATAACTTTTGATAGAAATTTATCAATAATCTAGGTGTATAAGCGCTTGATACAATTTAAAGCAAACCATTTTATGATACAATTTAAAGCAATTTTATTGATTCTTATTGCCAATAGAATGGATTCACATTTATTCTTTAGCTTTTTTTAATGTTTTATTAAGTGCTTTGATCAACCAGTTTGTTTGGTTTGCATTACTAATAGTTTATGTTTTATACAGGTAAATTAGTTATTTCTGTTTATCAAAACAAAACTGTTTGTTTTACCAAACTGCACAAATTAGTTATTAACGTTTATTTTATAGTGGGGAGGCCTTCACAACTTCGTGCCAAAAATTTAAGTAGTTCTACAACGCTTGCAGCTGATGAAACAGCTTTCGGCAAATCTATTCCAAAGTCACCTGGAAAACAATTGTTTAAAGGGACTCATTCTAAGTATGTTTATACAATAAATATTGTTATTTCTTTGAAAACGTGTTTTGTATTAGACAAATTTTAAGTATTTTTTTCCATTTTTAAGGGGATTTGACAAGTTAGAGTCTATTGATGACTATCAGAAGAGAAAAGAGGAAAGGGCTGAGATGCTGCTTGGTTCAGGAAGAAGTCGACAAGTTCTCAGTAGACTTTCAAAACCAAAAGTATACACATGTATAAGCATATTACAAAATATCTTAAAAAAACATATTTATGTTAAAAACAAATGTCTCTTTTCCTGTTATATTTAAATTTCACATCCAATTCTGTAGGTTTAATTAGAACAACCGGCATGCAAATTTTAAACATAGGGTTGTGTAGATACACTGAATGGCAGCTAAAATACAATAAAGCTTTGTTTTATTTAACATAAAGGTTCTTTTTATAAATTTATTGATGAAATACGGGTAATACTATCCTATCTTAGGCCCCGAACGTGGGTGTGCAGAGCGTTTTTAGATGCCCTGGATTTCTGGCAAGGCGGTAAAACGCCCTGGAATTTGACCAAGCCCCACTTGTAAATAATGTGCAATTTTTACTTTGAAAAAATTATGATAAAGATACGCCATACCAGTTGCACAGTTTAGGTTCACCAAAATAATCTGCGAAACTTACAGCGTGGGACAGTTTTCGTTCGCACATATATAAAGTGCTTTAATTTGCAAAATTACATGACCGACCAATGTAACATATCCAGCCTGCGATCTTTTCACAAACTGGCCACGGCCATTACCCGTATATGTTTTTAAGTATTTTAAAAACGTAAATGCATTTTTGCTCGCGCGACCTTTATTTTATGCATCAGGGCACCCTCAAACTACAACCATCAAAGTGTCGACAACTTCCAATATCTTAATGAACTGGCTTTTTCTTATTTATTAGACCCAGTTTCAATTGTCAGTTACAAGACAGAGTGTAGAAAATAGTTGCCAAACTCCATTTTACACACTGCTTCGTGTGACGTATTAATTCCTAAATTTTAAAACATGCTGTGACGCTCGGTTGCTTAAAACCAAAGCATAAGCTTTAGATCGCAACCAACATAAACCGAATTTGTCTTTCAGTACGTTAAAGATAACACAATGATGAAGGCTGTGTAAAAAAACCTGCAGTCAATTAAAAATTATGAAGGGTAGACCACAAAAATTTTGCGCTCGGTTTGCTCGCCAGATTTTTAGGCATGTACGACTTTGCCGGCAAGTATAACTTAAACGCTTTACCATTCAGTATTGCGAATAAATAATCGCGGACATATTATATTGTTCACTCACAGAGATTAGCGCTTAGATCATTTCTTTGTTGTGAAATTTTTAGTTCACCACTATAATCGTTTTAGAGCGGGTCTATAGAACACAGAAGCGCTAAATCGGTTTCCTAAGTACTGTTACGTTTTGGTGGTGATTACTGGCAAGTAAGCATTTTGTATTGATTTCAAGTTCGGCGCCTATGTATCCTATATTTCATTTTAGTCCGAATTAAACTCCGTTACCTTTACACTTTTTAGTTAAAGACGGCAAAACCTAGGTAGGCCAGAAAACAAGGTAAAAATATTAGGTTTTTGTTGTTTCATGGAGAGAAAGATGCCAGGAACTATGAAAAAAGGAAATATGCCAGGAATTCCTAAAAAACTCCTAGTGTTTAAAATGTCATAATAATGTCATCCATATTTTTTATGGGCTAAAAGATACTCAAGATTAATGTTATATTACAAAATAACAAGGGATTTAAAAAATCAATTGGACATAATCGAAGTTATGACATAATTAAAGCGCTAGAAACAATTTTTTTTTTGCATTTTTTTTGCAAGTTCATTGGAGTGGCAACATAAATTAGCTAAAATTGAGCACCAGACTTTTTAACTTGATACAAACACATGAAGTCAAATAAAGTAAATAAAATCATTAATTGCCTCTGCATGTTAAAAAGTTAATTTTTTACAGAAACATTGCAGTATAGTATTATCAGTTTGTATACACTAGTTAGGAAAAGGCATTCATTAGTAAAACGTTCTCAATATTTCAATGTTTAAACCAGTGCATTTGTTTTATAAAACCTGTGTTTAGACACCCATCACCAAGGCTTCAGTAAGACCAAGCATTCCTACACCTGGATTTAAAAAAACAAGGCCAGTACTTCTCTCAAGGTAGAAAATGCCATTCCGCTATGTACAGTCACATGTTCAAATTAACTTGCTGTTTCATATGTTGAGGTTGTTTTTATTATTAGGAAATCATCCATAAAACAACCTTCTATCTTTAAACCATCAGTATTGTCTACATCAAAAATTGACACCAATTTTGGAGTAAGGTCTTCCAAACTACTCACCCCAAAGAAAGTTACAGTTTCCTGTAAGTAATTGAGTGAGGATGTCACATTTTCAAAAGCATTAAATAAACTAGCCACGAGATATTTACTTTTTGCAAAAAAAGCATAATATTTACTTTTTGCTCCAAACGTTTGTTTACAGTAAAGTCTATAGAAACACAACATAACTTAGCTCAGCTAATTTTCTTGCACAACTGCTAATCTTTTAGTTTGGGATTTGTTATTTTTCAGTTGCCAAATCGCCCAGCAAAACCCTGAAGACTACTGGTACCCCATCAGTTCAGTGTAAGACTCCGACTGGATTAAGAAAACGCCCATCACGAGCATCGTTGACCCCATTCAAACCATCCTCAGCCCTAAACACAAACACACCTGTGTCTGCAAAGAAAAAAACTTTTAATCTTGAGGTATAGTTACTTTTGTATAGCTAATGGCTATGACCTTGCACACTGTAAAAAATAACGTTTAGGCAACACTATGTTTTTAAGAAACCTGTATTAAAATATATGTCCAACTTATTAATACAAATAAACGTATTGATTCTTACATGTCAGATGTTTTAATTGTTCAGCTAAATCAATCTGTTTGTGTTGCTATTTTTAGGAGAGTCTTAAAAAGCCACTCACGTGGGTTCCACACAAAGGTCCACTTAAAACCTACGAAGACAATGTAAAGCCATTGCTACAACGAAGAATGAAAAATGCTAAAAACCAACCCAAGGTTGGGGCCAGGTAATCATTTTAGCTCCTGTTGGCCTATTAACAAAACTGCTTTCAAAGCATGCAAATTGGCGATCATATGCCCTGAATATGACTTTACTTGCATACGTGCTTTACTGTAAACCTCGATTCATACAGTAAACTTTTATACTACTTATTATAACAGGGAAAAACGCAGGAAAGACAGACAAGTTGCGAGAAAAAACACAAAGACTGATCAGATGATGCGCAGACGTGGCATCAAATAATCTTCTTTGGGATTTCATAGTCGACGAAATTTGTCCTTGTGTACTCGCAAGGTGTTTGTACTGTTTTTATGCGTATTCATACTTGCATGCCGTTTTATTTCCAATACTGGGATAAGATATGCGTATCCTGTGGTTTATACCGGATAGCTAACTTTAATACGTTTTGAAAATTATTGCAGGTTATATTGATTTGCATGTTAAATATATTGTTTAATTAGCTGATTCGTTAAGCTAGTTTATTGTAAAAAACTGCCCCTGATGAACCCCCTAGAGCAGTGGTTCTCAACCTTTCTAGCATACGGTCGGGTAAAATTTCAAAACAAATTTTGCGGACCGGTTGACCTTTAAAAATTAAAATCATCCCAAAATTTAATAACGTAACAGTATGCAACTAAAACACTTCTTAGCTTTCACATACAACTGGTCTTAAAGTTTAAAAGACTAGACCATTAACTCTATGTTACGTCACAATGCTACAAATTACGGAGTTGAGAAATTCGAAATTTGATGGACATCTTGAATTTTGCAATTGAGATATAAAATTGTAATATATTTGGCGGACCGGCGAAAGTTGACGCGGACCGGCGGTTGAAAACCACTGCTCTAGAGGTCTAGCCAAACGTATAAAAGTGTGTTTTCGTGCTTTCGACACGTTAACTTTTTTGTAAAAATGCTTCGCTTGACAATATTGTTCTATTTCATGTAAATACATTTTTAAATTTCAGGTAGCCTATATTTTTTAGTTTTTAGCCATTAGCTGTAGAGTTTATTTGATTTAAAAACTAGAGATAATGAACATACCTTTTTTTTTACTTCTCAAATTTTTTCACGTAAACCAATGTGCTTGATATACGTTACGTTGTTGGTTATCGGACGAGATGATCAAATTTAATAGCGGGTTTAACTTTTATTTTTATGCAAAAAACTGATTACTGGTACTGTTCTTGTTATTATTTGCCAACGACTAGGCTTGGGCTTTGTTTTTGCGAATGACTGGACTGGGACTTGAATCACTTAAAATAACCTGTTTACAACACTGCAGTGTAAAGCAGCGTTTTTTTTTATCTCGTTAGGTTATTAGTTATTAAACCTATTTACGGCCTAGTAGTAAATGGATTAGGGAAGTGCGGAACCATGGAACACCTCAATATTGCGCCACCTGTTGGCGCAACAGAAAAACAATTTGGTTGTGGAAATGAGATTTTGTAAACTTCATCTAAAAAGTTCTTATGTGCTTTGGGAAATGGTTGATTTATTACAATTTTTCACTTTTCTAGGTGAAAAATGCACTTGTTAGCTTGATATTCCTAAGGTGTTTTGATAGTCTTTAGGTATTTGTAAAGCAGTAATTTTTTTTTGGGAAAGAGGAGATATCTAGATACATGTTGAAAGTTAGTTTGATTCATTTGGTTAATCGTACTGGCTAGCCACGAGTGATTTTCTTAGAAATGATTATCAGAGGACCTTAGGAGCAGTCTGTTCCATTGGTCCCTCGATCACTTGTAATTATATTCTTAGTTTTTAAGGCTAGTATGTCAACTTTTAAGACCAAAGCATCTGATATAGAATTGTTTACTAAGGACCTGGGCTGCGGAGTCGGACTCGGGACTCGACGCTGTCGATTTGTTTTGCTGGAGTCGGAATCGGGACTCAAGTAAAACCACGTAAAACTACCTCGAGTCCGACGTGCGCAGTACCAAATTTTGAAACTGATATGGCGCCAACTGTAAATTGTAAAGGCGGAATAGCATATATGGTGGAAATTTTCCAACCATGTATTGTGAGTTGATGAATTGTATGACACCCCTATGAGTGGATTGCTGAGTATTAGGGTGGTTCAGATTTGGAAAATTTTTGAAAAGATTACCTAATCGAAATTTTTCCCATGGTTTGGACATTAAAAATAGGATTGACAAAAAAAATTTTAAATTTGGGTCATGATTTCGCCCTCCTCAAAGCCCCCAAAGTTTAGCAGTTAAATCATCAAAATATGGGAATTCCCCTATTGCGAAAATTTGCTAAATTGGCTCTATTGTAACCAAACAATGACAAATAGTATTTTAAAATGTTATTTGTGCTATATTAATAACGAATGTACATATACAACACAATAAAGCTTTGCAAATTAGCTAAATAAAGCATTTTTTTTTGCAATGATTGATTGCAATGAAGTCTGAAAACTATCACCGGTGGACAATTCACAAATGTTTTGCACGGTTCGTTTTTGTGCACTCCAAAGAGTAATTGTTCTCGGGAAAAAACACACGATATTCGTAGTTTAGTACTTAACCACGCACTCACGTTTTCCCAGTATAGACACGTAACAGGACACAAATAAAACAAGTGGTACAGGGTTTCCGTGGCCTTTTTGCAAAAAGTACATTGGTTAGATTCGGTTTTACCAAACGAATAAAGGGAGTCATTTGTAACAATTGCGCCCAAGTTAAACTTTATCTGAAAGCTTCTCAGTTTGTTTTCGATTGTTGAATTGTATAGGTTGCGGTAAATTTTCTCCCATGGCAGACATGCCCTCCCGCAATTTAAGGTCCAGTGCCATTTTAATTGAGCTTTTGGAGGAAAGAGAATTGTTGTTTGTATTTTTTCGTAAACCGATTTGGTGGAGTTATACTGCTGAATAAATAATTTTAATGTTGGGGTTCTATACGAATGGGACGTTGTTGCGCTACCCGAATCCCATTCTTCTGGGAGACTCGATATTAATTTTATGAATTGGACAAAATCTGTGTTGTTAGGTGTAAAGTTAAATTTATTTACTAATGTGTCATATTGTAGATACTCGCAGTTTCTATTCAATAAATCCTGGTGAAAAATTATATTGGAATCTATAAGTGATGACATAAAAAAACATTTGAGCGGAATTTTACTTTTTTGTTTAGCCAAAGCGGACGGCTGTTTGACTTTGGATCTATAATTTCCAAGAGTTGTTTGCACGCCGTTATTGCGCAACGTAACGTTCGCATAGGAAGTATGCGCCTTGTGATTGCATTGTTTGTTCCTATGCTCCCATTAAGCTGAGATCCGTTTCGTATGTAAGGCTAACAAGTAATTATCTATATTGATCATTTCTGCCCCCCCATTTGCAATACTCGCACTCAAAGTCTCTCTTTTCACCCTCTCCCATTTGGACCCCCATAAGAATGTAAAGAGGATTCGTTTAACTTTTGAGATAAATCATTTGGGTATATTAACCGGGACAACACTCATTTTAAAGGTTAAGGCCATAGAAGTCCACTTTGTTCCATGGGTTTGTGACAGTTTTCACGATTTGTTCCGATAAAAAAGGCGTTTGATTTGGACATGTTGACCTTGCAGCCTGACATTTCGCCGAAGTCGTCGATAATCCGAAAGACTTCTGTAAAATCCTGATCACTACCCGATAGAAATATTGTAGTGTCGTCAGCAAATAGGGACACTTTAAATTCTTTGCCATTTATTGTGATGCCGTTTTGGCGGCCCTGTTTTAACGCAGCGGCAAGGCATTCAATGCACAGGACAAATAAAGTTGGAGAGAGAGGGTCTCCCTGGCGTACGCCACGTTCAACGTTAAACGATTTTGATAAAAAGTTGTTGTTAACAATTACGCACGAAGGATTTTGGTAAAAACATTCGATCAATTTAATCATCTTGTCCCCGAACCCGAAAGCAGCCAAGGCTGTATATATGAAGTCCCAGTTTACCGTGTCAAAGGCCTTGAACATGTCTAAAGACAGTATCGCGCCAGGTATATCGTAATAGTCGGCGCAGTTAATGATATCGAACAAAAGACAAATATTAGTGCCTATGTATCGTTTTGGAATAAAACCATTTTGCGCAGGCGAGATAATGTCGTTCAGTACCCCTCGGATCGTGGTGTTAACTACTTTTGAAGCAATTTTGTAGTCTACATTCAAAAGCGTTATCGGTCTAAAATTCCCCGGTTGAAGATGATCTTTATAAGCTTTTGGAAGTAGAGTTACCACTGCTTCGGACTGAGAAGCTGATAGCCTACCTCTATTTACTGTATGTCGCCAAGCTGCCATATAGACGCATTTGATATTGTCCCAAAAGGTGATATAAAACTCTGCTGGAAAACCGTCTAGCCCAGGGGATTTATTTTTACCCATATTGCAGAGAGCAGTGAAGAATTCCGCTTCTGTTGTTTCCGCTTCTAATAGTTTTGATTGTTCTGCCTTAATTTTTGGGAGATTTAGTGTTTTTAATTTTGAGGCGATTAAGGTTTTGTTCAATAGATCTCCGTTTTGTTTGTAGAGTTGCTTGTAAAAGTCAACTAGACCGTCCAAAATGTTGTTTTGGTCAGTTATTATTTTATCATCTACAAAAAGTCTGTTAATACCCTTTTTTTCGCAATGCCTTTTTTCCAAATTTAAAAAGTATTTTGTATTTTTCTCGCCCTCCTCTGCCCAGCGAGCCCTACTTCGTTATGGCGCTTTTAGTTTGGCGCAGCATTAGTTGGTCGAGTTTCGATTCAAGTTTGGACAATTTTTCGTGCAAGGGGCCTAATTCTGTTTCAGATTTCTTTAAAATAGCGTCTTGCGTCTCGCCAATTAGTTTTTCCGAATCGATTTGCTTAATATTTAGCCTTCGTTTTAGTTCGGCCGCATATCTAATAGTTTCTCCCCGAACAACTGCTTTCAAGGCGTCCCATCTTACATGTGGGTCGGTTTCGCCTATATGGTTTTCTGCTTTATAATAAGTGATTACCTTTCTTATTTTATCCTTGTAACGCTGGTCATTTAATAGTGATGTATTAAATTTCCAGTAGCCTCTACCGCGTGGTGCTGGGTTAATGTCAGCCCCTAGAGTTGCCATATTATGGTCGGACATAATACCGGGGACTATGTCTACATTTTTAACGTTTTCGACGAGAGATCCGTCAATTTATCACCGGTGTTCTACGACTTGCAGGAGGCTAGCGTGCTGCTCTACATCATCTAGCGTGCTGCTCTGCATCAGATGTTTGCTGAGTAATCAGTGTTGACCATTCTCTCAGTAACATCATTAACAACTTGGTACTTTCAAAGTTTTCCGCAACTTGGCAGTCTTTATCTTGCGTCCAGTTACAAACTGGATGCCTCAGCAAGTTGCAATCAACGCCCAGAAAAGAAACAAGAAACCAGGACTCCTAGCCGACTAAATTTTTATTTCTGGCGCGTCCTCTTTCTTTTGAACGCATCACTGGCAACCCCAGGCAAAATTTACTTGGCTTGGGTGTATCCAAAGTTTTTCTTGCCAATGCCGCTTTCCTATCTTCGTCCATAGTAAGGTGTTAACTGAACATATAAAACAATACAGTTTCTTCATTTATGTACCAATTATCAACTTCAGCAGCTTTGTTGTAGGCAACTTATTAAATGCTCTTTCATGGTTTGCCAAAACGTTGATCATTTATTAGAGCATCGGAACCAATACCTGTTTTTACCAAAGCTGAAACATAAAACAAGGCAATATACTGGTTGATGCGCTGGAGATGGTTTACAAAATCTCGTAGCTTATCTGCTCCATCCAAATATTTTGGCAGTATAGGAGCTGGCCCACTTATCGAGCACTGCGTGTAGCACCAGGTTTGCCAAACAATGTTCATGTGAACGTAACATAATAGGCTACGAACAAGATTTTGTAAACCAGCTGCAGCGCATCAACCAGTTTATTTGCCTTGTTTTATGTTTCAGCTTTGGTAAAAACAGGTATTGGTTCCGATGCTTTAATAATTACCTGATAATTTGCAAACCATGAAAGAGTGTTCAAAATATGACAACCAGGTGGCATAGGTTGCCTATAACAAGCTGCTGAAGTTCATCATTGGTACATAAATGAAGAAACTGTATTGTTTTCTATGTTAAGTTAACACCCTTATATGAACGAAGATAGGAAAACGGCATTGGCAAGAAAAACTTTGGATACACCCAAGCCAAGTAAATTTCGCCTGGGGTTACCAGTGATGCGTTCAAAAGAAACAGGACGAACCAGAATTCAAAAATTTAGTTAGCTAGAAGTCTTGGTTTCTTGTTTCTTTTCTGGGCGTTGATTACAACTTGCTGAGGCATCCAGTTTGTAACTGGACGCAAGATAAAGACTGCCATGTTGCGGAAAACTTTGAAAATACCAAGTTGTTAATGATGTTACTGAGAGAATGGTCAAGTTAAACACTGATTACTCAGTAAACATCACTGATGATGCAGAGCAGCACGCTAGCCTCACGCAAGTCGTAGAACACCGGTGATAGTTTTCAGACTTTAAAGAATCAATCATTGCAAAAAAATGTTTTTATTTAGCCAATTTGCAATGCTTTATTGTGTTGTATATGCATATTCGTCATTAATATAGTACAAATAACATTTTACAATACTATTTGTCATTGTTTGGTTACAATAGAGCCAATTTAGCAAGTTTTTGCAATAGGGGAATTCCCATATTTTTATGATATAACTGCTAAACTTTGGGGGCTTTGAGGAGGGTGAAATCATGACCCAAATTTAATTTTTTTTTGTCAATCCTATTTTTAAGGTCCAAACCATGGGAAAAACTTCGATTAGCTAAACTTTTTTAAATTTTCAAAATCTGAACAACCCTACTGAGTATCCACCGTATTTAGTTACGTAAATTGGCGGAATACAGGCTTTAGAGTCAGAGTCGGACTCGGGACTCGACGAAATCGCACATTTGGCTATTATGAACTTTGAAGATATGTTCTCCTGAAGAAGAAAAAGAATTTATATAATAAACCTGGGTTTCAAATTCTGCCAGAAATAAAAAAATATCATTTCTGCATTTTGTGCTTGTTTCCATGTGCTTTTTATTTTATTCTTGTAAATACATTTCCTTATGCCACTTTTTACAACATTAACTGAGTAGTTATGCACTTCAGGAATATGCGCAGTGTTTTTAGATGCAGTCATGCTCTGTTCCATAGGTCCCATAGGGTGTTCCATAGGTCCTGTGGGGTGGGACCGATGGAACAAAAAAGAGTATTTTTTATATTTGAAAAAAACTTAGAAGGATATGTCAGATTTCAATTATTTTTTACTTGTAGGTGCCTATAGCTGTAATCTTTCCAAAGAAAATACCCGCGAGTGTTTTTGAGTTGTAATTCGAAAGATATCACCGAAAAAACAAATCCGTTCCATGGGTCCCGCACCTCCCCTATAACATTGTTAACAATCTGTTTGTATGTTTTTGCTTTGCTTCATATTTTTATACTGAAATTACTCTGACGTAGGCTAATTGGTATTTGTTCGGACGCCCGAACTGTTTTCCTAAAATATCAGGATCGATATCATCCTGGAAAATTAAACTATCAGACATCCGTTTCCGGGTTGGACTCGATAAATCCCGACTAGTTGTCCCGATTTTAATCTATAGCAGCCACTTCGTTAATTGTTATTTATCACAGAGATTTTTTTGTTTTATCGCTGTATCACCGTTTTAATATTTCGTCATATTTTTCTGTAAAAAGCATCAAATGCCGATCTAGCAAGATTTTGCAAAGACACCATTTTTCACTGAGTCAGGCCTCGCCGGCTCATACGAACATCCGTTTAAAGTTAACGCATGTTTTGAAATTCGCAATATTGTCAACAATTCGGTATTTTTAGAATCGAATATGCGTTTGGCCAGTTACGTGGCTTGTCGATCGAAGGACTTTTGTTTTAGCCATATTGGGACAAAAATGTTATTTCCGCGTATAAGAGAGTCGAGAGAAAAAGCTTAGCTGAAACCGCCCAATTATCACGTGACGCCTACGTATTATAATGTAACAAATAACCATATTATTGCATATTACGTCTTGCCTTCCTTTATACAGATCTCTTCTAACGCCTTTATAAGCTTGCGTTATAAGACTCTTTATTATTAGTATTGTGAATTATTATTATGAAGATCAGTATCGAATAAAGTCTTCTGTTACTCAAGGAACCAATTGGAGTGCTCGTATGTTAGAAGCAGTCGAAATGAACAATTTAATTTGAATGCAGTATCTATCTTGTAGTCGTAGATTGATACATCGAGGTACAAAAGGCAATTAAATGAGTACTCATTATCAACTACATCTATAAATCTCTAAAGCCATAAACCAGGAAAAGGACAGAATAACTCATATAGAATAAGGCTATGATGTAGATCAGTTATCACCACTTGCTGTTAAAACGATAAAACAACCGCGATGGTGTTGTAGCGGCTTGAAATTTTGATGGGTCAAACCCCGGGTATTCTGTTCGAACAATCTGGTCGGTTGTAACGTCACGCCTGCCTGTGTGTATTTTTCAAACTGTCAGCATAACCTGCTACTGGAACTCAGCTGGAAGCGCTTGGTCAATTGTTTAGAATTTCCTGTTTTTTGTTTCGTTTTTAACCGCGTTGTTACGAATATTGTTTACCGCCATCTGAATTGTGTTATTTAAGTGATGGCATTTTCATGCTAAAATTAGAAGTCACGCACTGTTTGTTGGTGGAGTCAGTTGGGCTTTTCGAAGTTTTTAAGTACCGGTACCGATTTGCCGTTTGTTCATTCGTAATAAATATTCTCTAATTGTGGCTCACACCCACAGTGTCGATGTTGAGTTCGGCTTAAAGTTGTCAAATCAAGTATGAATCCAGCAAATATAGCCGATATCTGGCATAGCGTGACCCCAATTCCCCCGACTGATTGGAATTTACCTTATGCACAGGTGTGCTGAAACGTCTGACCCTGACCTAAGCGAGGACGAGAAATGTAGCCTATATTGTGCATTAGCAACGGCACTATGCGTCGTTTTATATTAGCAACTGATTCATTAAGCCTTAGCAGTTTGAGCGAGCGACGTGGTTCCGCAAAACCTCGCCGTGTTCCAGGGCGCAGGCGTCTATAAAATGCCGTGAACGAAATTTCCTTTAGGTAATGCAATAAATTATGAAGTATCGGTCGTGCCTGAAACCAGTATGATTTTGAAGAACATTCGGGTTAAAATGTCGATTTAAAGAATGTTGATCTGTGATGGAGTTTACTCTATTTTTCGGTCGCTTACGAGGTTATTATTCCTTCGGGAACGTGACCATGGGCAATAATTTATGTGCCTTTAGTGGACAAACATTCACAAAAAATAATATTTCAACAAATATTACTATGTCTATGCAATGACGTCACTTCTGTGGTTAAGAATGAGAGCTCAGCGACGTATGCTGCTGAATTCCCATTGAGCTTATATTTTTTTGAATTGCATAGCCATGGCATGCTCCAAATCTCTATTTTATGCATGTGGCCGTAGCTTGTTTTCTGCAAAACGCTCCACTTGGTCTAACGCTAATATAAAACAATGTTTCAACGTGTTAAGCAAGAGCTATACCACCACTGTTCCAATCGATGATGAAATGCTCGGATTTACTGAAGAACAAAAACAGGTTTTATGACAGTTTTTCTACATTTTAACTTCAAATATATGGGAGACCCCGTCATACCACTGAAGTCTAAACGTGTCAATAGGCATGTCCGATACGTTACATTTTATCCACCCGATGTTTCGGCAAAAAAGTACTGCTATCCATAGTGCTACTGCTGGGGGATTCAAATTTTTTGTCAGCCTGTTCTGTCACAAAAAGTCATGTTTTCCGGAAAATAATAAATAAAAGTAGTTGCAATAACAGGATGGCAACCCCAGGTTCCAGGGAATGTTGTGAACTGCGAACCGGCTGACCTGAATCCCATCACTGCTTAAAGCCAAACTAAAAAACAGCAGTCGGCGCTGGTCTAGAATCCTACCACAACGTTGAAATGATTATTAAGCAATGCATAATATGTGGGTTAGGGTGTCGGTTAGTGTTTGGGTGTGGGTAGGTCAAGTAATATTGTTTAACACTATTACTGGACTCACCCAAACCCAAACGCTAACCGGCACCCTAACCCAAATGATGTTCGTTGTGGTAGGATTCTAGACGAGCGCCCAGCAGTCTTCTCATGACTTGTACTTATGACGCAACAATTAAATTATTAGCTAAAAACTCACAAAAGGAAAATTACTACAATTATAAAACTTGGCACAATGTATGACTGTTATGTGCGACCTTGACCATTGCTTTTTGAAACAAACAACACGGCTACTTGGATCTCAAAAATCAATGTATGGAATAAGATGCAAAAATCCATTAACAATAACCAGTAATTCTAACCGGTGCTAACCGGCTTAATCCCACCACTGCTGCTATCCGATACCAACCAAAACATGTCATTAACTATATGCACAGCTCAACTAGCACACCCTAATATGAATGTTAGCAGGGTCAAGTATTGATATTATGATTATCCTGCATATTTATTGTTTTTTTGTAATTTCAATTTTGACTACTCCTTTTGTTACTGTTTAAAAAGTGGGTAGGATTCTAGACCAGTGCCCACAAGAAGTCAAGTTACCACTAGTTGTTAACCCCCTATTTTGAATAAATTTACATTTCAACTAAGTTATTTAGGAATTCTACAACCACTCAACCTTTTTAGAAACTTGTGTGTACAATATGTTAAATCTGGTATGCACACAAATTTAAAAAATCTTTACAGGAATGCCACAAAGTCTTTGAAGTGTAATATATTATGGTGTATGTTATTTCCAAAAGTCTTTGAGTAGTCTTCAAATTAATTTATGTCCCTTCAAGTTATATGTTAAGTATGTGTGGTTAAAAACAATTTTTTACCACTTTTTATTGTGTTAACCTTTTTTTTTTATATATATATTTGAAAGCCACTCTGCAGGCAGGTGCACATCTAATCCACCTTAGGTGTGCAAAAAACATAATTCCCAAATACACACCTCAACTTTTGGTTCTCAAACCCAAGATGTTGGTGTGAAGTGCCATGAATTGCAGACTTTTTTTCATAAAACTCTGTAGCAACCCTGCTTCGGTGTGCTCCTACAGCATTGTATACTTTTTTTCTAGATGTACACTGTACAGTGTATTATATATTTTTTCCGGTCATGTAAATATTGTGCACAATGATTGCATTGTTTGAAGTGTTTAATGTATTTTCTATTGTCAAGTTTTAAAATTTATGTTAATATGTTAACTGTTGTAAGTTTATTTACAGCTCAGAGAAACTATTTCAAAATTCCTAAAAGAAGAATTGACTCCATATGCTAATGAAATTGATAAAACCAATGACTTTCCACAAATGCGTGGTTTTTGGAAGAAACTTGGTGAAATGGGACTTCTTGGAATAACAGCACCGGGTATCTATTACACCAGTGTTCTTAACTTTTTTTACATCATGTTCTTTGTAATTGTCCTGAAAACGGCGATTATTAGGAGCTTACGGCTGTTTAAAATTGTCTGTTTGACATTGTCTGTTTGACACTACTGCATTCAAGTCGCATGGTTTAATTGTGTGTGAAACGCTATGAAATCGCGGTGTAAGAACAGCCTCTGTGATGTATCAATTACAAACTGTTTCACTTCGTTGGATGTTCAAAGAACTTAAGGTTTTGACTCTAGAACAACGGTGTCCAACCTCGGCCGTCGATGAATAATTGTGCGGCCGTTAACACGTATTTTAATAAGCATGTGTTGGCGGCCGTGCCGTGCTGGCATGCGTTAATGGTAAATGCAAAATGCAGATTAGAATTTTTTACGACCTTGTGGAGTGTAGTTAAATCAATGAGCTAAGCTCTTTTGCTACATTCTCAGTGAACAGATTTCTTATGTGCGCTAAAAAACCTTGATTTCATTGATTGATTGATGCACAAAGAAATCAGTGTATGACAGGGGTCAGCAACCTACGGCCCGCGAACCGGATCGGCTTGCCAATGAAATTTATCCGGCCCGCGGCCTCTTTGGACAAACTATAGACACGAGTCCATTACAAATACTTTTTGACTATTTTAACTAGGTACCGTAAGTGCGTAAAATTTTTCGCGCTTCGCGCGCATGATATTTCTACGCCCCATTGGTTTTTCTTTACCATTGAACAGTGGCAGGATCACAGCTTCTTTACCATTGAACAGTGGAAGGCTGAGAAGTGGGTTGCGGACAAGCGGAAACCGTATTAAAAATATTGGGCATATATTTTTAATTTGTTTTTTATTTTTGGCAATGTAATAAAAACTTGCACGAAATTTAAAACAAATGCCAGCATAGCAAAAAAATGCTGAATTTGGAACTTTGAAACAGGTCTAAAATTAGACGGTTTTTTTATGTTATAAACATATAGGTCAGCCAGACATTCGTCTACCATTGCTAGTCATCAGATTGGCTAAGAGCATTAGAGCAAGGGTGGATCTAGAGGGGCACCTGGTCATGCCCCCTTAAAATAATATTTTTGACAAATTTCAACACACTTTTTCGCAAAGCGCGAACTTCTTCTATCTGTCGTTATTGTATTTTAGTTCCTTTGAAGTAAATCAGTTAATATAAAAAGTGCTATTTATGTCATGGCATATTGCGTCGCATTCCTAATGAAATCCAATTTTTTCATAAATGCTTGTGTTTATAGCAATATGCGATTATTATATGTGCCTAAGCCCAATTCGACTAAATTAAAAGTTTGGCCAAATCTAAACCAAATAAAAGCATTTTTTTTCGCGCTTCGCTCGATTAATCTGCATTTAGGTTCCATATTTTACCACCTGTTCGTTAGACAACAAAACGTCTTTTTAAGATTAATTATGTTATGACGTCACGATTTGACAACTTTTTGAGTCATCACTAACAAAATTTAACTTGCGGCCGTGAGGAAAATAAGACTGTCAATGCGGCCGTCAACAGCTAAAAGGGTGGACACCCCTGCTCTAGGATAACAAATCCAGAATATTGAATCCTAGTATATTTTTTTCAATTATTTAACCTTGCCCAGACCCTGTGCTAGATATTGCATGATGAGTTTAATTTTGTATTTACCAATAGTATGTATGATTTCTACAGTAAGTGATGGAGGCACTGGTCTGGGAATATTTGAGCATTGTATTGTTATGGAGGAAATGTCAAGGTCAAGTGGTGCCATTGCCTTGAGTTATGGAGCACACTCTAACCTCTGTGTAAATCAGATTGTTAGACATGGGAATGATGAGCAGAAAGCAAAGTATTTACCAAAGGTAGGAAACTTAAAGTATTTTACACAGACTTTGTAAGAATATTTTCATCCATTCGGTGTCTTTCATAGCTGTGAACACTGGTGTGTCAAACTCAAGTCTTTCTTATTTTGGCTGCATGAGATAATTTGAGCATGTTAACGGCCGCACCAAGTCTGTAAAAAATGCTAGATTTGCTCCTTTTGGAAAAAATTAATTCCCTTGTGTAAAAACTTGCTAAATTGGCTATAGTGTAAAGAAACGATGGCAAACAGTGTTGTAAAATGTTATGTGTAATATATTAACAACAAATAAGCCTATACAACACATAAAAGCATTGCAAATTAGCCCCAAAAACATTTTTCGAAGGTTTATTGTTTTAATTTAAAAACAACCGCCATGTGTTGTTCTACGACTTGCAGGAGGCTAGCGCGCTGCTGTTAATCTGTTTTTCTTTTCCAACATTCATTCTTTTTATAAGGGATTTTCAGGCCTTTTGATTAAAAGGCTTTAAATAAAATGTTTATCATACAAGTTGATTTTTGCCATCACTAAAATCGTATATGAGCCATTACCAATTCAGATATGATGATGAACAATAAAGTATGTGGCATTATTTTGTTTATACCTTCTAGAACAGGGATGTTCAAATGATTTCTGTCATGATCCACCACAGCCAAACCTGACATCATGATGATCCACTAAATATGAATAGTAAACATACTGGACACGCTTTAATTTTTTGTTGTGCTTTATTTATGTAAACGCGACAAGTTTAGTAGTTAATCTTGTTTAGTGTTTGTTAACCTTTGTAAGTCAGGGGGCATGTGGCGAGCCAAGCGAGCGCGATTTTTTTAGGTATACCGGCATTTCTTTTAAATTTCTTGCAAGTTTTTATTCCATTACCGAAAATACAAAATGTTAAAATATAGTTTTCCATTAACTGTAACGAAGCGCTGATCTAGTTCAAAAGACCGCATCAAAACGTAAACAAGCCGGACGCAGAAAGATGATTCGCGCGAAGCGGGAACATTTTTCGCACTAAGTTAAAATAGTCAAAAAGTATTTGAAATGGACTCGTATCTAGTTTGTCAAAGAGGCGGCGGGCCGAATGAATTACATTGGCGGGGTTGCCGACCCCTGTTTTAACCTTTAGGTCTTACAATAGCATCGAATTGAGGCTTTCTGTCGCTGACTGATATCCTCAAACGCTCACAAAGATTAGCATTTGGGAGTCTCATTCTATGCTTGATTTTGTACAAAATTCTTTAACACTGACAATTGGTATTCACATGAAAACACTGTAGAAAGTTTATTTTTTAAGCCTATTAGAAGATCCGCACAAAACGCTGAAAAGATCCGGATCCGGATCGCGATCCGCCATTTGAACATGACCGTTCTAGAAGATATCCAACAAGCCCTTTAATGTGTTAATATTTTACTATGATTTTCAATAAAATGAAATTGCTTTTATATTGCATGATCTCAACAATAATATATTGGTGGTGCTATTCTTCCAAGGTAACTGTTAGGGGCTAGTTTTATTTTCTAAAATTTTATTAGACTATATTGCATTGTATAATATGCATAAAAAAATGCTTACACCAATGTTAGTTATTTAACCCGTGAAAAAAACCTTGATGTGCCCCATGTACCATTTTGAGTTATTCAGGCTTGTATTACAGGTTTAAGTTGTAATAGCTTATCGTAAATAAATTACTTAATAACAACAATCCATTTTGAAAATATATGGGGTACAAAGGTTTTCTCACAAACCAAGGCTGTTGTAAAATAAATTACTTTAATTTTAAGCAAGTTTTGATTTTTAACCAAGTTTTATGAGATGTTTTGTTTGCTTAGCTTATTGCTGGTGACCATGTTGGAGCACTGGCAATGAGTGAACCTGGGTCAGGTTCTGATGTGGTTTCAATGAAACTTAAAGCTAAAAAGAAAGGTTTGATAAATTTATTTTGAGTGTATATACGTCTTTTTATTGCTTTTAGATATATTGTTATTTCTGTTGCAGGTGATTATTACATCCTTAATGGTAACAAGTTTTGGATTACAAATGGGCCTGATGCTGACACCCTTATTGTATATGCCAAAACGGACCTAAGTTCAAATGCTCATGGCATTACTGCTTTTATAATTGAAAAAAACATGGAGGGATTTTCCACTGGTCCTAAGCTGGATAAGTTGGGGATGAGGGGTTCAAGCACTGGTGAATTGATTTTTCAGGATTGCAAAGTGCCAGGTATTACAAATTTGTATAGAGTTTATATTATGTTTGTTTGATTTAGAAATTTATGTAACTGTTTATAATGATATTACATATAATATCACATAGAACATTTCCATTTACAGTTACTCTCACTTTGCTACGCATTTAAAACTTAATATATTATTATATATATTTTTATTCTTATTGTTTTGAAATTTAACTGTCATTTCTGTATTGAGCACTAAGTAGTTTTTTTCAAAATCACTGTTTGTAAACTACAAAATTATGGATTGCACAATGTTTCAAATACCACCCACGATTAATTCCAATTTCAGTTAATTAGTCACATTTTCAGTCAATTCATTTTGCCTCTTTTAAAACATGTTAATACTACAAAGTAGTATTTATATTTTTTGTCTATTAGTGGTAAACTGTCATAAAGGAACATTAATAGTATATAGGTTAAAGTGGGATTCACATGATATAAATTCATGGCATGGCGTCTCATACCAAGTATTTTTTGCTGATGTAGCTTTTGATTTTTGTTTCAATTCTTTTGCTACTACACCCTATTGTTGCCTCTGAAATAAATTCTCAGTAAAAGTTGGCAGCTAGGAATAAATAATTCAATAAAGTTGGCCACAACCTAAAACTGTTGTTTAATTGGCCACAACATTTAAGCATTTTAAATATAGGCTTTACATAAAAAAAAACCTTTTTAGTGTCTATATATCTAGTGTACATATTTATATATACTATGACATATACCCATTGCCCAATTTAAATAGAGTATATTTTTACCACCTTAACTCCAACCTGGCTTGCCAAGGTTAAATATAGTTCATACTAGTAAAGGAATACTTCAATTTTACTGGTAAAATAACATATCTTTTTTACTTATGCCTAAAATTTGCACTATGGTGCTTCATGTTTGGTGAAAATAAATTTCATAGCTCAGGATTTTTTTTGTGCATTTTGAAGTGATTGGTAAAAATATAGCCTACATTGTGACTGCTCTGGTCTTCCCTTGCCTATTTGCTACTAATTTCATCTGAAATGGTTAACTAACTGCTTTTCCACAATAAAAGTAAGCCAATATAAAGGTACTGTTGTGTGTAAGCAGAATTTAATCAACTGGTGTGGTATAAAATATCGCAATTTAAATTCTTTGTGTTCGTACATTCTTGTGTAAGTTTGCTGAAGCCGCATGTTATAGCTGATAATTTAAAAAAGATTGTAGCAGAAACATCCAACCAAATTGCACTGTTGTGTGTTTTTTTTTTAAATAGAATGGCTAAATACCCAGCTATAGAACACAACTTTGGGCTAAGCATGTCACACATATTTTATGGAAGGAGAACCTGTGACATATGTTGATCAGAAATCACTAACAGACATAAATACTTCCCGTGTAATATCCAAGCACATACATAATCCCAGTTACAAATTGTGAAAAGTAAGAAAAATCCGAAAAAATGCTTACTGGCTTAACTGCTGCAATAATAGCAATATTTTGTGAACTGTGCCTAAATTTTGCGTTGTCGAACATAGTGTAAGAAAGCATTAAAACAGCGTTTTCCAAACGCCGCAGCTGAAGTGCACACAAAACTTGTTGCTTTTGTACTTAAATATGTACTAGCTGGGACAGCAACAAACCTTTTGACGGTTTGGCTGACATTTTCGGATCCCCTGATAAAATCAGTTAAACTTCAGCCATAGAGATAGCGTGTTTCCAAGATGACCATAAACATTTTTAAAGATCCTGTTATAAAGTTACATTATAACATGTTAATAAGCAAGAACTCTTAAGAGAGCTGATGTTGTCTATTAAAATCCTGAGACCGACGTAAGCCCAATATATAAACAAAAGTTATAAAACAAAGATTCACAAATTGTTTGATATATTGTCATTTATTAAAACAATTAATTTTGCTAAACCACAACAGTTTTTAGGGCCATGAAGTCGCACAAACAGCCCAGGCCAATATGGCCAAAAATGGCATTTTTGAGAGACTCAGCCAGCCAAAGGTAGCAAATTAAAATACATACAGTAGGTTTAACCATGAGTGAATTCTAAACAAAATAAGTTGTCTGTACAAGATTTTATAATATTTTGAACTTAACTTAAATAAATATTTGCAATCTTTTAGAGCATGGGGCAGATTTCTTTTATATTCAACTTGGCAAGTTAGTTTTAACATATCTGCCAATTTATACGCTTAAGAGAATACATGTAATGTCCTGGTTAGTCACGCTCATAAGATTTGCTTAATTCTTAGCTTGCAATACCCTGGGACAACAGAATAAAGGAGTATATGTCCTGATGACTGGTCTCGACTTAGAAAGGCTAGGTGCTGCTGCTGGACCTGTTGGGTAGGCGAAATCAACACCAAATTTGCTCCATTTCATATTTCTGGCCTTTTAGCTTATTTGTTTGCACTTTTAATTCCTAATTTATCCAATCAGCTACAAATACACTTGGATCACTGAATAAAGGTGTTTATGTGTTGATGAGTGGATTAGATCTTGAGCGACTTGTTCTTTCGGCTGGCCCTCTGGGGTAAATATGCATAGCTCATCTTTTATTAGAAATTTGCCTAGACTTTTGAAATATTTTATAACATGTCATCATGATTTGCATTCAGTGCTAGCGTATTTGTATTAAATATGCTTTAAAAGCTACGAACAAAATGGAACAAATTTGTATGTCAGTATGTAACCTGTTTGTGTTTAGTGTGGGTTAACAGCAAAGTGTAATTTAAATATTATGTTTATATTTTTTGTTGTATTATTTTTAAGTGAAATTGTGTACAATAATTCAACTTCTTTTACTGAATGTGAAAATGTTTAATAATTTAGTTGTTGATTGCCATAATGCCTCATAATATTTGTAAAAATATTTTTGGCAAACAATTGTCTAGGAAGGCTTCATACAGTTTTTATGTTTTCTTTTGTGGTGCATCATGTCCGTAACAAAACCTAATCGCTGTTGTTGACAGATTAATGCAAGCAGCATGTGATGCTGCTTTTCCATATGTCCATGAGAGAGAACAATTCGGTCAAAAAATTGGCGAATTTCAGGTAAACCACTTTGAAATGCTGTCATTTATGAACTATGTTTTATGCTTTCTCTTATAGTTTGCCTATGAAGGGAAATCATTCATAAAAGTGACTTATATAGTTAACTAAATACAGTATTTTGTATGTTTAAGTCATTGTTTTACTTGCTTAACCTTTGTAGTTCTTTTTGGTGCTTATTTATTTCAACTTTGTTTGAAAGCTCATCCAAGGCAAGATGGCCGACATGTACACAACGCTAAGCGCGTGTAGGTCCTACATGTATACAGTGGCCCGAGCATGCGACAAGGGTCACTTTAACAACAAGGATTGCGCTGGAGTGATTTTGTATACCGCTGAGGCAGCTACTAAGGTGGCGATGGATGGAATACAACTGCTTGGTAATGAGTCGTTTTATTTGTTGTACCAAGTTATACAGACCAAGAGCTAGCCAACCTACAAAATCTCGCCCTATCTCATCCTACAATTTCAAAGGCAAAATAAACATATTTATTCAGCACCTAGAAAAAAAATATTTTACAAGCACACTAATACAGGTCTATATTTTAGGAATATAAAAAAAAAATAAAAAATTAAAAAAAATATTAATATTGAATATTAATATTCGCCGAAAATATAAAAACGTTTGCCAACCGTTTAACCAACAAATTGGGGTAGACCTTTAACACACCTTTCCAACGATACTACACATGATGCCACTGATATGGGGGATAAGGGTTTAAATCGACGATAACCGATATTTATATTCATAAATAACCATGCGATATAATCGCCATTTTTGCTCCCAGTAGCATCCCCTCAAAATGAAGAGAAATTTTCACTTGCCAACCGTTTAACCACCAAATTGGGGTAGACCTTGATCACACCTTTTCAACGATGCTACACACGATGCCACTGATATGGGGGATAAGGGTTTAAATCGACGATAACCGATATTTATATTCATAAATAACCATGCGATATAATCGCCATTTTTGCTCCCAGTAGCATTCCTTTAAAATGAAGTGAAATTTTCACTTGCCAACCGTTTAACCAACAAATTGGGGTAGACCTTGATCACACCTTTCCAACGACGCTACACACGATGCCACTGATATGGGGGATAAGGGTTTAAATCGACGATAACCGATATTCGTATTTATAACCGATCGCGATAATCGTAAAACGCCTGTAGCTCACACAGTTCGCATTGGAACTGGGCGAAATTTCAGCACGGCGTTTAAGTCTAGCGTACCTGACCAATGAAAAAAGAAAATTCGAAAAATTTTAAAGTTTAGAAAATTTCATTTTTATAATTGAATATGAGCAATATCGCGATTTTTGCTCCCAGTAGCATCCCCTTAAAATGAAGTGAAATTTTCACTTGCCAACCGTTTAACCAACAAATTGGGGTAGACCTTGATCACACCTTTCCATCGATGCTACACACGATGCCACTGATATGGGGGATAAGGGTTTAAATCGACGATAACCGATATTCGTATTCATAACCGATCGCGATAATCGTAAAACGCCTGTAGCTCACACAGTTCGCATTGGAACTGGGCGAAATTTCAGCACGGCGTTAAAGTCTAGCGTACCTGACCAATGAAAAAAGAAAATTCGAAAAATTTTAAAGTTTAGAAAATTTCATTTTTACAATTGAATATGAGCAATATCACGATTTTTGCTCCCAGTAGCATCCCCTTAAAATGAAGTGAAATTTTCACTTGCCAACCGTTTAACCGACAATTTGGGGTAGACCTTGATCACACCTTTCCAACGATGCTACACACGATGCCACTGATATGGGGGATAAGGGTTTAAATCGACGATAACCGAGATTTATATTCATAATTAACCATGCGATATAATCGCGATTTTTGCTCCCAGTAGCATCCCCTTAAAATGAAGTGAAATTTTCACTTGCCAACCGTTTAACCAACAAATTGGGGTAGACCTTGATCACACCTTTCCAACGACGCTACACACGATGCCACTGATATGGGGGATAAGGGTTTAAATCGACGATAACCGATATTTATATTCATAATTAACCATGCGATACAATCGCCATTTTTGCTCCCAGTAGCATTCCCTTAAAATGAAGTGAAATTTTCAC